>NW_003852420.1:18074485-18085388 GCF_000181295.1 Otolemur garnettii | reverse complement strand
AAATTAATTCAGAAAGTATCTACCAGTATTACTTTTTTAAAATGAAAAGAATAGGGCTAAGTGTGATGCCTCATGCCTGTAATCCATGATGGCCCCACTGCAGAGATCCTATCTCTAAAATAAAGTAAATAAAACAAAACAAACAAAAATTTTTAAATATCAAAACACATAAGTAGTTTAGCCATTCATACCATCATGAATAGGTAGTGTTTTCTGACACTTTGAATGTTTGCATATTCAGTTGTTGTAATATAAAATGTACTTGTTAGGGCCATGTGTGACAGCTCCTCAATGCTTTTGGAGCCCAACGTGGGAGGATCTCTTGAGCCCAGGAGTTTGAGACCAGCCTGGGCAACATAGTTAGACCCCAACTCTGCAATAACAACAACAAAAAACCAAATTAGCCAGACTGGTGATGTGCACCTGTAGTCCTACCTACTCAGAAGGCTGAGGCAGTAAGATCACTTGAGCCCAGGAATTTAAGGCTGCAGTGAGCTATGATATGATCACAACACTGCACTCCAGCCTGGGTAACAGTCTCAAAAAAAAAAAAAAAACCCACATTATATACGTATGTATGTGTGTGTGTGTGTGTGTATATATTTATTTATTCCCCCCCCCCCCCACACACACACACACACTTCCTCAGTAAAACTTTCTTGACCAGGGACCAGCTGAAATCTCCTGGAATACTTTCAGGGTGCCTTGGAGGTTTCCATTTAAATTATCAGGCTGCAATTTTGCATTGTCTGATTGAGGGCCATCACCTCCATGAGATTCGAGTCCTTTTGTAGTCGTAGTACATACCAGACGCTTAAAATAACATTTATTTAATAAAAATGTATTCATTTTGTAGATGAGAAACAAAGGAGGAAGACCTTACTGGAAGTTAAGCAGAGAACAGAGTAGAAATAGGTCGAGTGCAGCCAAGGTTTCCAGCTCTAAAGTTAAGAAAAAAGTGAAGTTACTCCGTGTGTCCCAGGAAGCCCCGGTGACCGTGTCTCAGCGAGAAAGGCCCCGGAGATGCCAGCGTCCCTTCCCGGCCCACAGACCGAGAAACGCGCCGGTGAGGTAGGCCTAGTTTAAGGCACTCCGAGATTCCAAGCCCAAAGGGGAATGCGTTGGCCACAAAAACGAAATCTGAGGAAGAAAAAGAAGCCCACAGGCCGTACTCACCGTCTCGCCCTACGTTCCGATCCCGCGGCAACACACCGGAAGCTCTTCCGTTTGGGCGCCCGACAGGAGCAACGAAGAAAGCAGCCCGGGGGGAAGCCTCGGTCCCGGGAAAAATGGCCCGTGCCTGCAGGTTCCGCCCGATCAAATGTTTGCGTTTTGCTATTAGTTTCTTGGCTTTAGTTCCTGAATTGTGAATAACAACTTTCATCAAGCCGTGCATTTTATATGTCCGTCCAGAAACACATCCACCAGCCATAGTCCTTTGGTCTCAGTCATGAAGTCAGGTGCTCAATCGTGGTTCCAGTCAGCCAATCTCTACCTGTTCACAAGTTCCAGCTTCCAGTCACACTTATCCCTAGGGAACAGCCTCAGAAACCCTGCCACCAGCCCAGGATCAGTCCGAGCAGCAGCAGAGTCCCTCCGGCTTAATCATCCATTATCCTGCAGGCCTAGTCTGACATCTCGATCAGACTACAAACACACACCTCTTTCCCTGGACCCTAGCACAAAGCCAGGCACAAAGGCTCAGCTCAGTACTTATACATTTAATTAATGGTGACATTCATGTGGTATTAATAACTGGTTTCTATTTGTGGGCCTGTCCCTGTGCTAGATGGTTCTTTTTTTTTTTTTTTCTTTTTTGCAGTTTTTGGCCAGGGCTGGGTTTGAACCCTCCACCTCTGGCATATGAGGCCAGCGCTGCCCTGCTAGATGGTTCTTGAAGGGGATTGGGGTCACCAGATGAGGGGGTTTTGACACAAGAAATGAAGAGACTTGACACAAAATCAGGGTCAGGGGACTGAGGAACTTAGGGAGGCGCCCTCATGAGCTAACCTCTCTGGTCCTGGTCCATATTTATCATCATGAAGCAAGAAAAAGTATTTAAAAGTTACTTATCAGACATCATCACTAAAAAGGGGGAACATGGAAAGTGTCAGACTGAATGTCTTCAACTTGTTTTTGCAAAATCCCAAAACTTGGCTCGGTGCCTGTGGCTCAATCGGCTTAGGCGCCAGCCACATACACCTAAGGTGGCGGGTTCGAATCCCCAGCCCGAGCCAGCCAAACAACAATGATAGCTGCAACCAAAAAAATGGCTGGCACTGTGGCAGGCGCCTATAGTCCCAGCTACTTGGGAGGCTGAGGCAGGAGACTCGCTTGAGCCCAGGAGTTCTAGGTTGCTGTGAGCTGTGATGCCATGGCACTCTATCCAGGGGGATAGCTTGAGTCTCTGTCTCAAAAAAAAAAAAAATCCCAAAACTTAAGCAAGACCTCTGCCTCTAGTTTGAAGAGAACTTTGGAATCTAGAGAATCTTTATCATAACCATTAGGTTTGGTATTGCCACACCTCACCTATACATTCTCTCTTAGAGGCTGTTTTTTTTGATCTCTTGCACACACACAACTCACACGCTGTTCTCGTGATTCTCTGGGTCTCTCAAGCAGGAAGTGAGTTTTATGCTAAAGATCAGGACTCAATTTTTGCCTACAGTTTTATTAATCAGGGTTCTACCAAAGAAGCTGAGCCATATATATATATTGATTACTGCAAGGAATTGGATTATGGGATTGTGTGGGCTGCCTAGGCAAGGACAAAATCCACAGGGCAGGCCACTTAGATATTATTTTTAATTTTTACACTAACCCTAGTAAGTAGATATTAGTAATCCAAATTTTCAGAAGAGAAAACCGAAATTCAAAGAGGTGTTTCACAGCCAGGAAGTGGCAAAGCTAGAATGCAAACCAAGGTCTGACTGGCTGTTCTTGTCTCTGTGCTGCTGCTCTTTAGCTTATCTGTCACAGTTCTGTAGTGACAGCTGGACCTGCCAATCTGTCTCAGTCAAAATTCATCTCTTAGAAGTGGGTTGCAGACTAGACTGGGCCCTGTAGTCATGGTTAATCATAGTGAGCTGCTGCAGGATTAAGTAGAGAGGGCCTCCATCAGTCACAGTCATGCTTATCAATCAGCCCGTCCTGTCAGTTTCATTTCCTGCATGAAGAAGCTCAGCTGCCTCCTCATCCCTCCCCACTCCTAGTCTTAGATGCTAAGCTCTGTGATCTGGTCTCAGAGTTCCCTATTCCATCTTCTCAGAGACACCAGGGCACTGAACACTGGGCATGGAAGCTGTGGATGGTGGCCTGGGAATCACACCTTGTGGGTTGCATGTGCATCTAGATCAGAATTCTTCTATTGATATTTGGGGCCAGATAATTCTTTGTTGTAGGAGGCTGTCCTGTACACTGTAGGATGAAGAGCAGCATCCTTGGCCTCTACCCACTAGATGCCAGTAGCATCCCCTCACTGTGACAACCAAAAATGTCTTTGGACATTGCTAAATGTTCTCAGGGGAAAGAGGGAGCAAAATCATCTCCTCATCTCCTACCCTCACTCCAGTTGAGAAACACTGATCTAGACAAACCTAACCATGTTACTCCTAAGAAGTAGAGAGGCTGGGCGGTGCCTGTGGCTCAGTGAGTAGGGCGCCGGTCCCATATACGGAGGGTGGTGGGTTCAAACACGGCCCTGGACAAAATGCAACAATAACAACAACAAAAAAACCTCAAAAGAAGAAGTCGAGAGGCTGATCTTGTATCTGTGGGAGACAGAAATCAGATCTGGGTGTATGGGGTCCTTAGGAATTGTATAGGGACCCAATGTTTGTCAATTAAGTCCTATTGCAGAACACCAGGGGTGACAGATTGCTAAAGGAAATCTAACGGGAAAATTCAGGGATGGAATCACAATGTTCTTTGCAGCAGTTGCCTTTGACAATGGACAGGAATTTGGAAAAGGCTTAAGAACTACTATTCACTGCATAGTCTTGTATCATTTACTGATTAAAAATAGTATTTAGTATTTGAAAGTACAGGTATACAGAAATTTTTGGTATATGTTTTAAAAAGTACTGTATTCAGAATGGTATGTACTTCAACTCTGAAAAAAAAATATATATATATACACACACATACATGGAAAAAAGACCTGTTAGTGTGTGATTTGGGGCAATAAAGAAAGGTGGCCTGAGGTGAGTCACTTGGTAGAATAAAAAGAAAAGTGTGGCATGTGCACCTCAGATGGTCCAAGGGATAAATTTAATTTTACATGATTTTCGTATTTAATTTTAATATTTTTGCATTCATTTTTATGAAGACCTCCTTTCTTTGGCAAGTGATGCTCATTTTCCATTTGTGGAAGTAATTTTTCTCTTTAAATAAATTTCTTTAAAGTGAGTCAATTTAACAAAAAATAAGTCAATAATGGGACCGGTGATATGAGGCCATGGGGACATATGGAGGTTGTGAACAAAGGCTTAAGTTAGGCATTGCTGTATCCATTTTCCACCACTGGGGGTGGGGTTTACAGAAAGAGAGACCCTAATGGAGTGCTCCTCTTTCAGGAAGAGGAGGGACACCTAATGTTCCTCCACTCAACAAGCCCCTCCTTGCCTTGGGGCCATATGCTTGCTGTCCCCTCTGCTGAGAATTCTCTCACCCAAATTCTTTACCTTACTTGATCTTTCTCTTCATTCAGCTCTAAAATTGTCTCCTTAGTTTGGCCTTAACTGGCCACCTTATTTAGAGCAGTCTCCTTCAATGACCCTCCCAGTGCTGATCGCACTATAACTGTCTTGGACCATTTATTTGCCTCTTTTGTTGTCTCTTTCACTAACCTGTGAGTTCCTAGAGGGCAGAGATTTTGTCTTAATTGCTGTTATACCAGAAAGGCCTAACCCAAGGCCTAGACCACACCAGGCGCTCCAAATATTGTTGAATAAACACATTCTAAGTTGGGATGTCTCCAATCCTTTTGTTTGCTCTTCCCACAATGCCCACGTGTAAAGGAGCAAGAAAGAGAGAGAAGAAAGAGAGGACACCAAGGAAGTGTGGTTCAGCATCAAACACATTTATTTCACTTTTATTGAGTATACAAGAACAGAGAGCACACGCATACAGCACAGAGCACTGAGGTGGGGGAGCATGGGGACGAGAGAGGAGAGAGGGGTGTGAGTAAAAAGGAACAGGACAGCATCGCAATTGGTTGGTAAGGTGCTTTTGAAAAAAAAATTATTTAGAGTGATGTTGCTCATGCAATTTCAGGTCAGTCTTGGAATGTGCTTGCAGGATTCAAAAACTGAAACAGGTCCTGGCACTTCCTGTACCCTCAGATGGAAAAGATCCAGAAAAAGCAAAATAAGAGAAAATGAGGATCTGTAAGATGGCAGAGTATAAAAAGACCTTGGAGAGCATCTGGTTTACCCTTCTCATTTTGCAAGTGGGGAAACTGAGGCCCAAAAGGGTGATGGGACTAGCCTAATGTCACATGGTGAGTTAGGGGCTGAGCCAGGATGGTCCCTCTGGGACTTTCCTCACTCTGCTACATGGCCCCTTGGGTGGAGAGGCAGCACAGAGAAGATGAGAAACATTCAAAAAAAAAAAAAAAAAAAAAAGGAAAAGTAGGTTGAAGACAGACAAGACAAACATCTCTATTCTCTATGAAGAGGAGGTTGGGGAGGAAACAGTGCCCTAGATTTTAGTTTTGCAGGTCCCCTCCTCCCTGGTGGTGCCGCCTGCCTCTCTGTGGAAGGAAGGTCAGAGCATCTGTGGAGTGGAGATCTCCCCACACTCGGGTGGCCCACAAACTAAGCCTGGTCACTTCATCTCTGCCCTGAAGCTGCACAGCCAGGGTATATAGGCAGGTTCACAATCCAGAGCAGAGATCCTCCCTCTAAGGTATGTCCCCTGTGCTCAGGACACCTGGTTCCTGCAAAGATGAGGTGCCTGAGCTGAATTCCAAATGGCTCAGAGGGGATGGAGTCACTCTAGCTCTTGACCCAGAAAGAGTGGGAGCTCTGTAGTCTACAAGGACAGGAAGAAGGTTGTGTGGCTTTTTCACCAGGACTGTAAAAAGAACCTGGTGCCTGGAAAGTGTGTTGCTGCACTCAAGGGGCAGCCGGAGCGGGCCCACTGGCCTGCTGCATGGGGCATGTGGCTGATTCTGCCATATGAAAGCCCCACTGAACTTCCCAGCCCAGAGAGGCAAATGACATTTCTACTTTCTTGCTCTGCCTTAGGCCAGCACCAGCTAAGGTGCATATTATCTCTGAAAAGTAAGCCCAGGGGTGCCTCTAGCCTGGGCCTCTGGGAGCATCCCTGGGCAATGTCTGATCAGGGAGGTGCTCTCGGATGGAGCAGCCATAGTTGGAGATACAAGGCTGGCTCAGGTGCCTTCTCAGGCTCCACCCTCCCTCCCTAGAATAGTGCCTGGCACACAATAAATATTTGTTGAATGAATTTATGGACTGCTTTAGAAGCAAGACTGGGGAGTAAAATGAAACTGAGAATTACAGTACAGTGGGACATTTTCTCTCATAAAAGGACACTCACTGAGTCAGGGAAGTAGTTTGTGGCAGGCCAGTCTGAGGAAGCCTATGCGTGCCAGAGGGCACAGGGTTTTCTCCAACGCCTCCTTTGATCTTGAGGCAATTTCTGAGACTCCAAAGGCACAGGCTTAGAGCTCAGATACTGACTGAAGGAGAGGTCTCCAAAGCCAAGGTCTTATATAGAGATGGACCTTCAAGCTACGCCACCTTTCTCCCTCAGCTTGTCCTGGGGCATGTGAAGCCTTTGGAAGTGCAGTTTTGATGTATCAGGTTCTACCCTGCCTGTGTTCACGGCCTCTTTTCTATGGTACCTTGGCCCAGGAAGAAGAGAATGATTCAGAATAAGGAAAGGGGTAGAGGAAAAGAGTGAGCTGGAAATTTTCAGACAGCTAGGTTAAAGCCGCCATCTTCTACCATGGCCAAGAGCACCACCTCCCTTTGGATATCAAATTGGTTATCATAATGTGGTCAGGGAAGGGCAAGACATGGAAAAAAGAGAGAGAGAGAGGACTGAAAAACAAGGCAAGCCCCCTAGGAAGGGAGGAGGACTGAGTCAGGGACCTCTACTGTGGGAACTTTAGCAGCAGAGTCCTAAGTCCAGACCCAATGCCTGAGCACAGACCAGGTCCTGGCTGCTACTGTCTGGAGGGAGAAGGCATCTTGGACTGGCATGTTCGGGACTACAACTGTGTTGCTTCCTTCTTGCCAAACCCCCATCTCTCCATTTGGGGCCCCCACCCCTCCCCACCAATCAACCAGTTACAAACACCACACACAGTATTACTACACTGAACCCGTCAGCCTCTACTGTGGGCCAACCACACCCAGAGTTCAGGTCTCCTTAACTGGGCCAGTTCAGTGAGATCTAGAAATCATGGGATACTTCAATCACAGTCAGATAATTATAATCTTAAAATGTCAGCTTCATACTTACCAGCACTGTTTATTTTAATATTTTTTCCTGTTATATGTAATATACATAACTTAAAAGCACATCCATACACACATCTCCTACAAGCTGCACCTTCAAAATGAGAAACCATAAACATATAATGTCTACTTCCCTTCCTGTGGCTTAGTTTTCTGTTCTTGCTTTCTTTTTCTTGTTTCAAAGGAGAGTCATCTGCAGTGGCCCTCAGCAGAACCAGGACACAGAGGGTGAGGAGTGGGCAGTGGGGAGGGGGAAGAGGGAGCTGAGACAGAAAATGACAACAGGACATATGAAAGTCACCATATGTCAACCAGGACACAGAGGGTGAGGGGAGGCGGAAGAAAGGAAGGTGGATTTTGCAGCTCAGTGTCAAGACCCAGAAAATAATAATCCAGTGTTCCTTCTCCTCCTCCTCTTCCTAAGTGGGGAATTTTCTTTCTTTCTCAGAAAATGGTTGACTGTGCATGTCTTGCTGCTGCGACTTCTCTTGCTTTGCTGCACAAGTGTTTTCCTTTGCATTCAAGTGGGCAACAGATGCTGGAGAAGAACGAATGGAATGCTCGTCCACTAACGGCAACGTGCAGAACCAGGGTGGTGTGGGGCTTCTACAATCATTGTGGTCTGGCTTGCTTTTGTTATTTGGCAGGAGAAAGGGGGGAGGAGTGAGAGATTATGGTTATAATTTTTTTTCCTGAAAAATCCCACCAATTCTTCAATTTGTCTGCAAAGGAAAAGTAGGTGTCCGGATGGTGGTTGTTGCTGTTGGCCGACTGCTCTGCCAGCCCCAGCAGCAGTGGCAAGGACACGGTGTTTCCTGTATATATATCTATATCTATATATATCTATATATATATGCTTTTCCCTTCCCAGTCTCTCATCATTGACAGTACGTCGCAGCTGGGACATCAGTGTTGCGTCGGAGAATCCAGAACGAAGGCCCCTTCTTAAAGGTTCTCTGGCTTGCGTTGGACCAGAAATGCCAGCATCTCTTCACAGAGGTCAGGATTCCTGGGAGCCAGAGGCACAAGGGACAGGGGTTCAAAGGAAGGAGGAGGACAAGAAACGTTAGTTACTTTTGTCCCTCTCTTTAAATACAGGGTGAGAAGTTGTTTTAGCTATGCTTTTTGTATGCCCTTTATTGTGGCTCAGGAAGGGAGAATGACTTGCCCAAGCCCATACATGTTATGTGTGGCAGCTGAGAACTGAACCCACATCTGTCTGACTCCACAGCCCAGGTGTGTTTGCCTATTTGTTCCCGGGGAGGTGGTATCTTTTACTAAAAATCTATCAAAATTTCCTTTAATGCTGAGAAGCTAAAATCATCATCATTTTACTTTTTCTGTCTATTTTTCTCAGTCGTAACAAATGTTTAGTCATGATCACAGGCACTCTGTTTTTGTTTGTTTTTCCTTTCTGTTCTCCATGGGCCTACTGTGTCCTGGAGATTAAACCCCAGACAGCAGTGTTTAAATAAAGAAACCAGAGCCTGAATTCCAACTCCAAATTTGACTCCAAAATACAGTCTTTAAGGACATATGCTCTGAATTCAGACTCCCTAAGTTCAAATCCTTCTTTATAGGCTGTTAGCTCTGTATCATGGGTGAGTTTCTTCTTCTTCTTCTTCTTTTTTTTTTTAGAGATGGTATCTTGCTATGCTGCCCAGACTAGAGTGCAGTGGCTATTTGTGTGAATGATCATATATCACTGAAGCCTCAAACTCCTTGGCTCAAGCAATCTTCCTGACTCAGCCTCCTGAGTAGATGGAACATAGGTTTATGCTACATTGCCTGAAAAATTTCCTAACTTCTTTAAGCCTCAGTTGATTCCTCTGTAAAATGGGTCCTGCCTATTACAGTTATAGGGAGGAAATCAAAGCAAAGGCCCAGTGTATAGTAAGTTCTGAATAAATACTGGCTGTTCTTATTAATACTATCGTCGCTTTTGTTACTTTAACTATACACTATTCTGGCCTCCTTGAAGGCAAGGGTGTTTTTCTGGTGCCCAACAATGTGCTTGGCAGTGAATACTCAAAACCATTTAAAAGATAGATGGACTATCATTCCTACTTTTTTTTTTTTTTTTGGAGACAGAGCCTCAAGCTGTCCCCCTGGGTAGAGTACCGTGGCATCACAGCTCACAGCAACCTCCAACTCCTGGGCTCAAGCGAATCTCCTGCCTCCTCCTCCAAGTAGCTGGGACTACACGCGCCTGCCACAACACCTGGTTGTTATTATTATTATTATTTTTGGTTGCAGCCATCATTGTTGTTTGGCAGGCCTGGGCTAGATTTGAACCCGACACATTAGGTGTATGTGGCTGGCGCCTTAGCCACTTGAGCCACAGGCGCTGAGCCCATTCCTACTTTTTACCACTCACACACAGTCATGTGCTAATTGAATGAATCACAGAAAAGGTATCCTTCCTGGCTAATTTGGTAGATAGGAAAACTGGCCCAGTAAGGCCCAGAAGCTTTGCTGACTTGGTAAGTTGGCAGAAATAAGAATAGAACCCAAGGTTCCTATTTTAGAACAGATCAATTTTTTCCCATTTAATTAAGTTTTAGGTTTGAAAGTTCTAGGAAGCTGGGTTAGTGCTGCCCTCTTGCTGACAGTGTTTGGGACACAGGTTCTCTTTCAAGGAAGAGAAGATGAAGCAGAAACCACATGTCTGACCTGTGAGGTTATAGGCAAACAACAGAAAAGCCTCTGTGTGAGATGGGTGCCTTTCCACATTTACGGCAAGAACTTTAAGAAGGAAGGTCAAGAGTCAACTGGAGCAGGGATAGATGTTTCTGGAGGATTCAAGGAAGGAAAAGATAACAAAGACCTACAAGGTGAACAACCTCTTGGACACAGAACTTCATGCACAGGATGGTGGTGAAGTTCATGGTCTGACTTTCTCAAGGTTCTCATCAACCCCTAAATACAGCAAAACTCCAGACAGATAAGGAAGCAGGTTCACCTTGCTGAGCACCTGCTGTAATCAAGACACTGATCCCGTATATCACAGATGTTAATTACTATAGCAACACCAACTTATAGATTAACTCCATTTTACAGATGAAGAAACCGAGCCCCAGAAAGGTTCCTACAGGTACACAGCTACCAAGATGTTTCTGGCTCCCAAGTCTGGATGCATTCTTTTTATTCAGTTCTCGGGATTTTTTGTCTTCCTGTGGCAGGCTGCACTTTAAGTCTTCTCATCTATTGATGAAGTGGCTACCCTGTCAGTCAGTCTAATCGTCAATCAGGATATGTGAAAAGTCTTGGCTCGGTGCCTATGACTCAAGTGGCTAAGGCGCCAGCCACATACACCTAAGGTGGCGGGCTCGAATCCCCAGCCCAGGCCCACCAAACAACAATGATGGCTGCAACCAAAAAAAAAAAATGGCCAGGAGTTGTGGCGGGCGCCTGTG
>NW_003852420.1:18071182-18074369 GCF_000181295.1 Otolemur garnettii | reverse complement strand
AAAAAAAAAAAAAAAAGATATGTGAAAAGTCTTCAAAAGCACCAAAGATATCTAAAAACTATCGTGTTATAATTTATTCTTCTCAGTTTATTATAGCACCCCCTCAATGTAGCATTTTGTTAGCCTACTTGGAGTTAATAGTAATAATAATCATAATGATGAACTTTGATTATGCATTTATTATGTGCCAGGCACTCTAATAACTACCATATATGTATGTTCTCTGTAACCCTATGAGGAAGACACAGTGAAAGGTCAGTGTGGTGGGAAGGTTAAGACCATAGGATAGCTTTGGAATTGAACAGATTAGGTTTGACTCTCTAATCAATTGCCATGTTTCCAGGTTAAAGATGGTGAGCAAGGGTGGTGCCCGTAGCTCAGTAGGGGGTTCGAACCCAGCCCAGGCCAGCTTACAACAACAACAACAACAACAACAATAGCTGGGTGTTGTGGTGGGCACCTGTAGTCCCGGCTACTTGGGAGGCTGAGGCAAGAGAATAGCTTATGCCCAAGAGTTTAAGGTTGCTGTGAGCTGTGATGCCATGGCACTCTACTCAGGGTGACAGTTTGTGACTCTGTCTCAAAAAAATAAAATAAAAAATAAAGACTGTACACAATGTATTTAATATTTCTGGGCTCAGTTTCTTCATGTGTAAAATCTATGACCAGATAATAGTGCTTATGCCAAGTGCATAGTCTGGTGCCTGGCACAACATAAACTGATTATAAACTACAGCAACTGTTATTACTATGATGATAATTGCCATTTGGCTGATGTGGAAACATGAACTGAGGAGGTTAAATAACTTGCTCAAGGTTACACAGCTAATGAAGGGCAGGGGATGAGATTCAAATCTAGACTTGCAAGACTACAAGCCCTTCCTTGGGGTACCAAGATGCATCCTTCCATTAAGTTAATGTTTTCAAACCCTTTAAAAAGGAGTTGTCTAATTCAGAGGCAATCTTTCCCCAGAATTAGTGAGTCTAACTATACTGAGGGTCAGAGGTACCTCTTACTCGGGGAAAGCATCTGGGCAGAAAAAGCAAGGAAGATAAACTTCTGGCTCTCCAGGGCAACAGAAACAAGGTGACCTTTACAGAATGTTCCAGAAGAGAAAGAAATGGTGCATGATGGTGTGTGGGGCAATGGCATGAAAGAAGAAACTAAAGAGAAGTGAGGAGGAGGGAATGAGGCTGCAGAGAGCAGCGAGGTGGGCAGATGTGAAAGATTGCATGGCAGTAGGGTAGGCAGGAAGTGGAGGCTGGGACAACAGCACTGAATGGCCAGGGACATGGAGAGGAGGGGGCCTGGCTGTGAATGCCGTAGGAAAGATTAGGAGGCATGAGATAGGGAATGCAGAAGGGATGAAAAACATACAACAAACCCCCAGGAAAGCAAATAGCAGGAAGAATATAATTGGAAGGGTGCATGGTCCATCTCTTCATTTTGCAAGTGAGGAAACTAAGTCTGCATGAGGAAAGAAACTAACCCATAGTCACACACCAGTCAGTGGAATGGATGCAGGCCCCTGGACTCCCCCATACAGAGTTCTTTGCAGCCAGGTGTGGGTGACTCCTTCTGGACTAAAGTATGAAGACTCCCAGACAGTACAGACCCTGCTTCCTGTCCAGTCATTCTAAATCAGACTTCATGCAAGGGTTCTCTCATACTTGTATTTTAAACAAGCTTCCCCAGGTGATATACCAGGCTCAGCATCAGTTTGGCAGGTGACAGATACACTACTAATTTGAGATTTGGGGGAGAAAAAGCAAGAATCCTTGGACAACTGAGGGGACAGGAGTGACAATAACTTCTACGAAAGTCTGAGGACAGCAGGGAGGTAGGATCCATTTATGGCCAACTTACACTTCTAGACCAGCACAGTCCAACAGAAATAGAACGTAAGTCACATATGGAGTTTAAAATTTTCCTAGATAACAGATTTTCTAGATAAAATTTCCTACATTTTCTATATATTTCTATTTTTCTAAAAGTTTCTAGGTAAATAGAAAATATTAATTTCAAAATTAAAATTCTAAATTTTAATTTATATTAAAATAATAAAAAAGACATGGAATTAATTTTAATAATACATTTTACTTAGCCCAATATATCCATTATCATTTCAATGTAACCAGTATAAAAATTATTGAGATAGTTTGCATTCTTTTTTTTAAATATTAAATCTTTAAAATCCTACACATATTTTAGGCACATTTCATTTCAGATTGGACAATTTCAAGAGCTATTCTGCTCTGCGTGGCTAGTGGTTACCATACTGGATGTCACAGAGGAACACTTCACTCATTGCAGAAAGTTCCATTGAACAGCACTGGTTTAGATCAGCCTTTTAAAGCAGGAAAATGTTCTGGTACTTTTTCTTCTGACATGAAGGGGGGTGGTAATTAAAGGACAAAAAAGAAACATTTTTGTATCTTTCTAGAAAACACTGGTTTCCTTCCTTCAAGGAAAAGGGCAAAATGGACACCAGTTATTTGTGGGTCTTAGCGATGGATTTTTTTCATTGTGGTAGAACACCTCAAATATGTTAAGTACACAAATCTAAATATAAATAAGAGCTTGACAAATTTTAATATATGTATATCCCCATGTAACCCACCCAGTTGAAGATGGGACTGACATTTCCAGCAACCCAGAGGTTTCCTTGTGGCTCTCCCATGGCAATACCACATCCCAGAAGTAATGCCACTCTAACTTTCATCATCATTGGTTAGTTTTGCCTATTTTTGGACTCCCTATGAATGGATCATACAATTTATACTTTTTGTGTCTGGCTTATTTCACTCAACTTAATGCCTATTGGATTTTGTTTTGTAGGTCTGATAAAATGTGGTAAATTTCCAAAGAGGCCAGAAGAGCCCCTTCCCCAATTTTGGCTACTAAAGTGTCTCAATATCATCTCATTCCTTTTATTCACTAAGGTATTATTGATAGCCAAGAAAGAAACAGGAAAATATTGGGGCCCCTGAGATTCTGGCTCCTGAAGGCCTGAGAAGTCAAGGGCTTGCAATCAAGAGAGACAGATCGCAAGGGACTTGAAGAGAAATTTCTCTAAAGAAGATCGGCGTACGGCCTACAGATATATGAAAAAATGCTCACCATCCTTAATCATCAGAGAAATGCAAATCAAAACTACTTTGAGATATCATCTAACTCCAGTGAGAT
>NW_003852420.1:18048088-18070610 GCF_000181295.1 Otolemur garnettii | reverse complement strand
AAAACAATAACTGAGAAAATGACATGAAGGCTCTGTTGACCAGTTTGATGGAAGTATTTCGGATTGCATGTGAAAACCCCACACTGTACCCCAGAAGTGCATTAATGTACATAGTTACAATTCAATTTAAAAAAAAAAAGAGAGAAGGACTCTGGTCATCACACCCCCTTGGCAACATCCGGTGACTATGATAGAGACAGAAACTCAGGGACAGGAATGTGGCATTGGGACTAGTAGGACTGCTTCTGTCTTCTAGTTTGTATGCAATAGCCAATAAGATCATGAGTGCTTCCATCTGTCCCAGCTTAAAACTTGCTGTTAATCCTTTCTCCTTTTTCTCACCACTTCAGTATTTATTTTCTGGGTCTGGGGCCTGAAACCACAAGAAACCAAGGAACCAGTCTTCCTTCCCCTGCCCAGTGACTTGTATCTGGTGGAGCTACCTCTCTCTCCCCTGAGTCACAATTCAGGAAGACAAGGGTTAAAGCTTCACTGGGGATCTAACCACTTGGCTTCTCAGATGGCAATGACCCTCAGAGGGTCTTTCTACTGCTTCTTCCTCCCCTGCCATGGCTGCTGAACTTAGAAGCCTTACCTGTGGCTTCTTGTCCCTCTCCTCCGGGGATGGGTCTGTTTCTCTGTATACAACAGCTTTGGTTACCAGCATATCTGGATGCTGCAATTTGGCCTCCTTGATGGCCAGAGCCAGTGCCTGGTGGAAAAGAACAAAAAGTGAGGAACCACAAATATCAAATATGGGAGAGACTATGGAGAACCACAGGCCCATTAGTGCACAGCTGGGGAAACTGAGGCCCGGGGAGGAGCAAAGTAAAATAGTTAAAGGGAGAGACTAGAGCTCGGGTCTTCTGGATCTTTCTGGCTCCCATTCAATGCCCCTTCTTTGAGGGGTTCTTATCTGAACAGGGTTAGCAAGAAGTGGACACCTTCTCTGCCCATAAGTTAACTATCCACAAGTAACAGAATATACGAAGGATTGGGGACTGGGTGGTGCCACTGGGAATAATGTTCTCTACCCCCATACCTGGTCTTGATCGACATCTTCGTCCCCAGTAATGATGATTCGCTTCTCAATCCTCGTCTCAGAAAATCCTCCTTTCACAGTCTGTGGAGGGAGAGGGAGATGAGGTCACTCTTGGGTGACACAGGCCACAACAGGGCACCTACCCAAAGTCTTGCTCAAGGGCAAGGCTAAGAACCAGCAGTTACTCTTCTCTCCTGACTTCCTTGGTTTTTTCCTCTTCTAATTTTGGGATATCAAACTGCAGATCTTGCCTGGTTGCTGCTACTCCCCCAATTACTCAGCTGCTCCATCTAGGTCTTCCAAGCCCAGCTCCCTGGCTCTGGCTGGCAACGTTCTGCTTCCAGCCTCACAGTTCTGGGCCTTCTGCCTGGTGCTGACCCTTACATGTGTACAGTCCTTGCTCGGCTCACCAGGCTGTGAGCTCTTGAGGGCAGGGCCTGTCTGTATTTGTTCATCTCTGTATCCCTTCCTCCCCAACTCCCTTGCCCATTCTGACCAGGGTGATGCTGAATGCAGATTTGTCAAATGAACACATGAATGAAATGTGAATGGTGACAAAGTTCTATCTTAAATGACTCAGAACGACACTACAAGAGAAAATTGCATTGATGATACTTATGATCTCCAAGGTTTTCTGAAGGTGGGGGGATTGGATGAATTTAGAAGCCAAGGCAGGACCTCATTGTTTGGCATGTTAAAGGAGGGTGGTGGCTGCAGGAAATCCTAGCTGGGGTTAAGAGTGGACAGAAAGAGAAGAGGGCTCCCAGTTGGCAGGCCAGGAGGGATTTTGGGAAGAGCTTTCTGAGCTGTATGTTGTGTGGCATGTAATGTAAAACCTCCTCCCCAAAGAGCTTTCAGAGAAGTCAAATTATTCACTAATGCTTCTGTGAGAGGGGGTTCTTTGTGGGAATACAAAAAAGTACTGAGCCCTGTAGAGGAGTGGGTAGGGGCTGGGACAGAGTCTGTGTGCACAAAGGGCTGGTGCTGCTGACCATACTTCTCTGATGGCTCATCAGAACCGCCAACTCACCCAGGCTCAACCTGGCTCCTTCAGGCTTCTAACCCTTGCTGCCCCCCCTGCCTTCCTCCTACCCACTCAGGCTTGCACTTGTCAACCAGCCTGCCTCTCACCCCTTGTCCTCATGGGCTGAGTCAGGCTGATGCTCTCAGGAAGGCCTCCCTCTTCTAGCCTTTTCTCTTCCCTCCCTACTCCAAGTCCCGTCCTGGTCCAGACCTTCTCCCCAGTCACTCACCACACCTCTCCCTCTTTTCTCCCATCTGCACCTCTGGGTAGACCTAATATGCTCTCCTTAAACCTACTTTCACTGGGTCATTTACTAATTTAAAAACCTTCATGGCTTTCCAATTTCCCTTGAGACTCAGATTCTCCACAATCAAATGTGTCCTGGTATTAGCCTTGTGTGTTCTATATTCTATTTCCCCTTTCCCCCAGTGCAACTGAATTTCTCCATTACATACTCTAGTGTTTCTCACTTCCCCCAAACTTATGGCTGCCTCAAGCTAGCATAAAGCTGACGCTTACTAACATTTGCTCAATAAACAAAAGAATAAGCAAACACGCAGTTTCTGCTCCTGTCTTCTGCTCTGCTTAGAACATCTGCATTTGTCTTCTCCTCCCTCTGAAGTCCTACCTGGCTTCCTAAGACCCTGCTCAAATCCTATTTTTTTTTTTTTCTAGGAAAAGCTTCCTGACTCCTGTGGAGCCTCCTGTACATCATCCCCTCTAAATTCCTCTAGCCCTAAAAGTCTATAAGGCGCAAATGCCATGGTTCACAATTACTTCAAAGGAAAGGGTCTCGTCCCCCCAGTCTGGCTGTCAATGTTGTATGGAAAAGGCCTGTGCTTAGGACGACATGTGACATAGGACAAAGTGCATAGCATTCCAGAAACTGGTGACACTACACATCTTCTTTGCCTGCATTACAAACTGAGAAGCCAAAACAGAGCAACAATAATGACCTCTGTGCCTACAGCCCAGCTGGGGCATGGGGCGCCCTGCTGCTACTCACTTTGGTAACATGGGTGGTGGTGGAGGTTGAGAGGGTTTCCGCAGTGGCGCCGTAGGTGCTGGTGAGGACATCTTTCCCGATGATCTGCAGAATATAACCACCCCCCACCCCAATGTCAGGTAAGGACACTGGGCTCTGCAGGGGAGAGGCTGGGGTGGGGTAGACCAAAGGACCCTGGCAGGGGCCCCAGGAAAGTGATGTTTTGAAGCCAAGATGCTTTGAACCATTAAGAATTCAAGAATACTAGAATCTTCAAAATCTATACCCATAATATTCTCAAACCCTGGAATCTAAGATTCCTAGATCCCATGATTCCTGAGGCCCAGAATCCTAACAACACCCTAAAATTTAAAGATCCTGGAATCTTAGAAGAATACACAGAGGGGTCCAAGATGGAAACAGAGCCCTCCCAATACCTCATCCTGTCATAGCCAGGAACATGCTTTCTCCAGGGCTAGATGATTAGAAAATCAGACTTAGAGAATGAAAGAGCTGGAATAGATCTCACAGTAACAGACTTTGGGATAGCCACTAAGAGAGCCAGGTCCAGAATCCAAGCCTCTGGACTCCTAGCCCATTGCTCTTCCTGGTCAATAAGGACAGCAGATGCAAAAGAGCCATCAAAGGTGCCACCAAGGTGAGGGGCTGCTTCACCCTCGCACTGTCAGTGCTCTGTTTACATGTGAGGGGGAGGGAGGAGGACAACTGGTGAGACTCTGTGGGCATCCAAAAATGGCCCAATTTCTTGCCTCGGAACTTAAAAGGGCATCTTCTGAGCTCAATGCTCACTTGCTGATGGCCAGGCATGGGTCCATGCCCACTTTCTCAGCTTGGAGTCCCCTAGCCTGAGCTGGCCTTGCCCACTTACCGGAGAAAGAGAACGGATTTCCGTGGCCACCGTCTGTGGGCCTGGGATCATGGCAGCTGCCCCCTTCCCGGACTTGAGACTGTTCTCCTGGGGAAACAATAGTGCTCAGATGGCCAGGTCTCGGGTGGGCAGACCCCCAGGATGGCCAGAGCATGTGGCCATGTAGCTCTCATGGCCACAAGGTAGAGCAGCAACAGTGGAAGCAAAGAACTGAAGGCATTATTCAGTTCAGTCTCCTCTCATTCATCCCTTGCTCGCTTGCTCGGTCACTCACTCGCACACTTGCTCATTCAACAAACATTTGGGGAGTGTCTGGTGTGAGGGACACTGTGGTGAACAAAATGTGGGACTGTCTCCAGAAGTGCTCACAAAGAAGTTGAGAGATTCAGACTCACATCCTGGCCCTGCCACCTTCAAACCATGAGACTTGGAGCCGAGCCACTTCTTTACGGGGCTCATGGATGCATCTATAAAAATAGACCCTGCCTCACACATACAGAGGCCTTATGAGGCTAACAGAGAAGAAAGGGCTTTGTAAACTAAATTTGTAGGATAAATCTAGGACCATTAGTTGTCTATTTGGAATATAATAGTAATGGCTATTTTCTGAGTACTTGCCACGGGTAGGCATTATACTAAGGATGTCACATGCATTATCTCAGTTAATCTTCACAACACCTGTAGGAAATAGTTTTTAATATTCCTCTTTCACAGATAAGAAAGTGGAGGGCAAGAGAATGTTAATTTGCTTGTTCAAGTTCCCCAGCCAGTCAGTGATAGAGCTGGAATTGAACTTTAGGTGGTTAGGCACCAAGTCCAACATGTACTTTCTGCACCACTCTGCCCATGGAATTCTTATTCTTAAGCCAGTTCTCCTGGTCTCACCTTGGGTTCTAACTGTTGGATCTTCCTAGAATTGTTCACACATCTGGCCAGGGGACCAGCTACCTGCTTTTACCTCTCATTTTCTGCACTATCCCAGACTCAACCTTGCCTGTGCAGGGACCCAGGATTTTGTCCATTCTGCAGCTCCTCGGGAGACTGACCTGTGCATAGCACTAGATCTGAAACCCTGCCTACCAAAGAGCAGGTGAGGACAGAACTCTGCTACCTTTCCCCTGCCTCTCTCCATGCCTGTCTCCATCTGGGACTTTCAGCGACCTGGTGCTTGGCACTGCACCACAAGGCCTGTTCTCAGATGCACCTACAGTCCAGAACGTGGCCCAGCAAGCAGACCTTCAAAGGGCAGCTTCCAGGTTCCATGCTTCCTCTCTCTTGGCTTAGTAAATGGCTACTAGCCCCTTTGAATCCTAGAGTCATGCTGGACCATTCTTCCCTAAAGCCTCTTATTCTCTCATTGCTGCCTTTCCCAGGGCAAAGCCATGCCTCCACTTTTACACTAAAACAGAGGCCACTACTGGGGACACAGGTCATTCAAAACAAGACACCATCTGCTCTTCCTCGCCTCTCCTGTATCTTGAGCCAGTTCCCTCTCCAGTCTCAAGGATAGGCAGTTCCTCTTTTTGGTCAAGGTAAACATCTCACCTCACCTCCTCCACACTGAAGTTCTTCTTGCTTGCCACCACTCTCTGGGCCACCTCAGCCACTCCAGAGCTTCTGCTGAATCACGCTGAGGCCCAGGTCCCCTATTCCTTCATCTATAGCCCAGGTCTTTTCAAACTGTTTTTCTTTTTTAAAAAACATTCTATAATGCACAGGATTTCAAACCTTTAAAACAATTGTCTCCTAGACATCTTCTTCTGGGAATGTCCCACAGACACCTCAGACTTAGTTCATTTCAAATGGAATTTGCTGCACTAAAGAGCATTTTCCTCTAGTGCAGGTGTGTTCAACCTTTTTTTTCTTTTCTGCCCTACACTGGAAGGGTAAGAGTTGTCCCAGGCCACACATTAAATACACAAACACAAATGAAAGCTTATTAGCAAAAAACAAAAACAAAACAAAAAAAAGGTCTGTGCATATTTTTCGTGATATCTAACACCATAGATAAGCAAAAAAAGTTCTCACAAAATCAGCATGTGGCCCATGGGTCAGGCTGGACACCCCTGCTCTAGTGCTCTCTGTTTACATCAGTTCTCGAATTTGAAGGTCATTACCAGGGGGTCTTGTGAAAACACAGACTGCTGGGCCTCACTCCAGAGTCTTTGAGTCAATAGGTCAAGAGTGAGGTCCAAGAATATGCCTTGCTAACAAGTTCCTGGGACCATACTTTGAGAACTGCTGGCTACTGGGCGTCATCACCAACCCATCTTTCCTCCTCCTGTCCCCTGAATATTCTACCGATGACTAAATCTGTACTTTCCTCCCTCCAGGCATCCCTTAACCCTCACCCCTCCTCAGCATCCACCTCCTTACACTCCAGCCCACCTCTGCCTGGGCACTGGCCTCTAAGCTGGTTCTCTGCCTTCTCTCCCTATCTCCCAGTGGCTCATGGGCCCTATGGGCCCCAGAGCTCAGGAATGCCTCTGTCTTCTTCAGCACTGTGCCTGCCACAGAACTTCACACATTGTAGGTATTCAATAAATACATGTTGAAGGAAGGAAGGAGAAAGGGGAGAGGGGGAGGTAGGAACTTTTGCTCCAGTCCCTGCTCCACACAAGTTGCTAGAATTACCTTTCTAAAACACAGAAACATAGATTTGATGACATCATGCTCCTATTGTAAAAATTTAAGTGATTCCCCATTGTCTGCAGGATGAAGATTGAACTTGGAAGATTGACATTGGGGGCCTTTCAAGGTCTGGCTCAGCCTTCCTTTCCAGCCTCTTTTGCCCCTATTCCTCCTGCACCCACCTGACACCTGGCTTCTGTGACCACTTGTCTATGGTCCAGTACTTCCCTGCCTGTACCTGCTCCTCCCACTGTCTAGAATCCCTCCCCCCAAGGCCTACATCTTAACTTACCCTACAATAATGCCTTCCCCAGCTCCTCCCCGCAGAGGTGTCATCCCATGGCCTCTAGGATAGCATTATTACACTGATCCATGAAGGAAGGAAAGAGATAACAGAAGCTCACATCTACAGACCACTTATTATGTGCCAGGAAGTATTCTCAGTAGAGAACACAGATCCTTCAGTTCATCCTCACATCAACCCTCGGAGGTATGTGCTATTATTGCCCTCTACTCCCATCCCATTTTACAGAAGTAGAAACTGAGGCTTGGAGAGGTTCATGTAACTTGCCCAAGGTCATCCAGCCAAGAAGTAGGAGAGCTGGGCCTTGTTCACCACTGTGTGCCCGGAACCTAAATACGGGGGTGCAGCACATGAAAGGTGCTCACAATGATAATTTGAATGAATGAATCCTAGCAGGAAGTATATTTTCTTTAACTCTGTATCCCCATTCCAAGAAGAGTAGAGACTAATAAATATTTTTGGAACAAATGGATGAATGGATGGATGAATGGATGGATGGATGGATGGATAAATGAATGGTGTAATTGTTTGCTCACCAGAAGGATGAATTTAAATTAGCCTTACAAGCATCCCAATGATACGTGGTGACGGGCTGTAGGAGAGGAGGAGCTGAGTGACCAGGGAAAAGTGTGCAAGCTGGTGACCACTTTGGGTTTACTGATCTCAAACTCTCCATTTATTCAAAACCTACCTGCTGGGTAGTCCCCCCTTCAGGCGTTTGGCAAGAGAAAGCATTTGAAAACAATTTCTTAGCAGTTCAAGAACAATCTGGCTCAGCCCCAGCCCCATGTGGCCAGTGTCCATAATGGTCAGGAGAAGGCAGCAGAGTAGAGTGGTTGGGGTGAAAGTGTGGCTTCTGGTGTCAGAGTGCCTAGGATTAACCTGGCACTACCACTTATTGGTTATGTGACCTTGGGTAAGCCACTTTACCTCTCTGAACTTCAGTTTCCTCATCTATAAAGGATGTAGAAGAAAGAGCATCTACCTCACAGTCTCTGTGAAGACCCAGTGAGATAATCCATTCCAAACTCTCAGCACACTGCCTAGAACCATAAGCTATGTGCCGAATACTCTCTGATCTGTTTCATCATTAAAGGATTTAATGTTATTGGAGTCTCTTAGAAAACTGCAGAATGAGGATTATTGGCATTATACAGATGAGAACACCTGGGGCCAAGGACTATCCTTCATGGGTCAGTCAGCAAATGGGTAGCAGAAACACAAGATCCCTCAGGAGGTGGCCCAAAATTCTGAGTTTCCAATTCAAGTTCACTGCACGCCATCTTCTGACCAAGGCAAGGAAGTGGTCCAAGACTCGAGAAAATGTACAGCCACCAGGATGGGCCAACAGGAACTCTCAGGCACAGAGTTCAGACTAGAGGTGAGATTTGCCAGTAGGATCTTAATTTTTTTTATTTTTTAAGTGACAGAGTCTTTCTCTGTCACCAGACTGGAGTGGAGTGGCATGATCATAGCTTTACTGTAACCTTGAATTCTTAGGCCCAGGTGATCCCTCTGCCTCGGCCTCCTAAGTAGATGGGACCACAGGGATACACCACCATGCTCAGCCACACCAGTGGAATCTTGATATGAGATGAGATTCATGTGTGCCAATAACCAAATAGTCCCACCCTCCCTCATCTCATCCCATGGCTGAGATGGTCCAGATAAATGAGGCTCCAAGATTCCATCCCTTACATTATTTGGAAAACTGAGGTCTGACTGTATGTCCTGTGCAACTAAGGTACCAGACAGTAACATCTGACTAATGCAGTGAGGGCAGCTGAGGACTTCCTGAAGCAGCCAGGCAAGGTTAGCTTATTATCTGGCTGTTTTGAGAAAGGCAAAGGGACCAGTCCAAGAGCGAGGCCTTCCAGTTTCTGCTTACCATGGTGGTTGATATGGTCTCTGTGGTGATGGAGGGGGTGGTAGTTATGAACTCCTTCCCCACCGAGGCACTCCCATCAACCTGCTGGCCAGAGGAGGTATCATTAGAGATAGAGCCAGATACACCCATGGCATCTGTCACCTAGCATCACAGCATTTCCAGTTACAAAGTGATAGGCTGTGAGAGTGGGCATTACTACGGTGGTCCACGTGTAAATCAAATTACAGAGGGGCCTCACAGACTTTCCATTTCATTTCACCCATTTAATTTGACAAAGAAAAAATAATCTTAGATGACTAGACAAATTCTATCCAACCTTTGACCCAGTAATCCCTAGGAAGTTACTCTTTAGATAGAAACTTTGAAAAGTACACTAAGAAATATCACTAGACAAAAACAACCACAGGTCCCATCAATGGGAAATGGCAAAATAAATTAGGATTCACCTTCTGAGTGAGACTAAGTAGAGTAAGGTAGGTCTGTCTAGACAAAAAGGAGTAAGCCCTTCAAATTATTATTATTGTTCTTATTCTCAGGTTAGTATCCAAATCGCACAGGCTCGTGACTGCAGGTAACTTTATTTTTGGCCCTAGGTCAGGTCTCCCAAAGAGTTGAAAAAATTGTTAAGGAATTAAAAAAGGTACGGTATAAAAAATTATTTTTTAAAAAAAAGAATTAAAAAAGGTAAGGTATAAAAGAGAATGCTTGCTTTTGTGTAAATTTTTTAAGTATATAGAGATGTAGGTATCTGTGTTGGAATCTGCATAAATTTTTTTCTGGGACATATCCTAACAAAGATTTCATTTTGTTCTGTTTGAATATTATAATTGTCAACACATTCTTTGTTGTTTTGTTTTGATATCAGTAAGGGTTACTAGATTGTGGATCTCCTTCAAGCAGTTTGAAAACCAAGGTCCTAATCTACTAGCCATTAGTCCTCCCAATACTCCCAGGAAAAAGGGGGATTCAGGATCATTCTCACTTTTATAAATGGGAAAATTGAGACTTTAGGAGGTATAGTGTGTCTAGAACAAGAACCTGCTCCAACCCCTGACCCTCACAGCTCAGAGAGACATCAAGATTAGAATGAGGGTTCTAGGAAAGCCAAGGTGGGAAAGGTGGCCAACGGGCTTGGACATAGCAGTGGGGACTCCACCTCCAAATGCTGGATACCTATGCTCAGAGTACATTGGAAGGTGCAGGTTACCTGTGTGTGATCCACAGTGCTGACTCTGGTCTGCAGTACAGCCTCTGGCTCAATCTTCTTTCTAATGGCCAGACTGCTGACAGTCATGGTTTCCGTTTTCACGGGCTGTAGGGAGATGAGGGAGAATGTTCCGTAACTCAAGCTCCAGCATGATTCCTGTTCACAGGCAACTGTGGTGTAGGGTCATCAGGTTATCTCCTACCACCACAGCTGGCCAAAAGTCTGAAAGGACATGCAGGTCAGGGTGAAAGAGGTATGGTATTATATCACAGATAAACAGCCTGAGAGCCAGAATTAGCACCAGGAGGGCCTGCCCCACATCCCTATACCATATAAATTCATGGTAGTTGCATGCTGCCATTAGGAGAACATTAACTATTCCATTAATTTACTATGTTCTAGGCCCCACACTAAGTGTTTCCCTTACATACATGAGTGCCTGAACCCTGGAAGACTTCAATGACCTCCCAACTACTTCAGCTGAACTCTTTTAGAATAGGAGCCATACATGCTTAAGCTGCGGTTCTCAACCTGTATGTCACAATCAATGCAAATACATCCTGCATATCGGATATTTACATTATGATTCATAACAGTAGCAAAATTACAGTTATGAAGTAGCAACAAACACAATTTTATGGTTGGGGGTCACTACAACATGAGGAACTGTATTAAAGGGTCGCGGCATTAGGAAGGTTGAGAACCACTGTGCTTAAGGCTTCCAGAGGGCCAGGCAGGAGATGTGCATGAGTGAAGCAGGCTCCCTGAGGACTGGGGTGAAATGGAAAGCATGTGGGATGCCACTCAGGTTTGCCCAGCTGTGACCATGGCCTCTGAGTGACTGTCTGAGTTTTTTAAAAAGTATAAGAAAATCCTAGATTTTATATCCAATGTCCTGATTTTTAAACCAGAGTCAAAGAAAATCCATCTGTTGGCCAGATTTGGCCTGGGGCCACCAGTTTACAGCCTTGACTCTAGAAGTCTAGAGTCCTCCGCTGGGCCTAATTCATGACCACACTCACTATAGGTGTTAACATATGAGAGCTAACTTGTCATCTGGTTGGAGGGGTGATGGTGAGGGGGATTCTTATAGGGGGTTAGAACCCTGCAATCCAGCCATTTATTCACCTAATCATTTGTTAGTACCTAGTATATGACAGGTGGGGAGCTGCCACCTGTCGGGAAAGCAGGCCTGTCTGCCACTCACCGGGTCATGCTGGAGCAGAAGCATTACAGAATAAAGGGGGTGTGCAGGAAATATTTCCACCCAGAGTGGTCAGGAAACCCTTTGCTAGGGCAATGACATCTGAACTTTGTCCTGAACTTGATAGTTTTGCAAGGCACAGAAAGGGAGAAATAAAACCTTCTACCCAGAGAGTAGAGTCCAGATGACACGCTTATATTTCAATGCCTGAAAAGTGGGGAGAGAGGCTAGGGCTAAAAGAGATGAGGGGGCAAAGAAATGACGTGGGCAGAGATGTGTCACATCTTAGAAAGATCCCTTTGCAGCTCTGTAGAGGAGGGCCACAAAGTGGAGAGGCCCAGACAGAGTCTGTCCTTCCTCAGTGGCCATATTTTCTCTTCTCCAGGAGTCCCCATTGCCACCCTGAGACTCCAGGGCCAGAAGGATTTAAACTGCTGCCCCTTCCTCAGGAAGCCCAGGCCCCTAGGAGATGAGCCAGGATCAGAAAAAACCATTCAACTTTCAGACCAGGCTTCAGGAGCCCCTGAGAATTCACAGACACATGCTCTCTGCAGGTGCCATGCAACATGGGCAAGGGGAGGAGGAGTCAAGTAAGACCAGACTGTCCATCATCGCTTGACCTTAGCAAGCGATGGGGTCGCAAGGTTAAAACGCCAAGGAACACATGTTAGGGGTAAACTGACAAGGCAAACATGCGAGTGCAGAACCATGCTGCTCTGCATGGGGCAGTCATGCAACACGAGACAGAGCTTCGGGCTGCAGGCCGGCTGGCAGTCTTCTCACAGGTGGCCCAGGGCCTTCTGAGCATGCACTGCCCAGTGGGCTGGGTCTCGATGAAGCTCCACCATACCTCAAACTGGGGCATATCTGGGGTGGAGCAGGCCCCTCGATCTGGGCTGTCCTCAACGCCCCCAGATTCATCATCCTGGCTGGGGGGCCCCTTGCTGAGGTCCCGGGAGAACACCAGGCCTTCTGTTTCTGAGTCGCTTTTGTCTCGGTCGAGCTCAGGAAGGCTGCGGGAGAAGTCTTCAAAGGCGCTGCCGTGGTAGTCACCAATAACTGTGAAGTCCACCTCAGCCTCCAGGCTGGACGTGGAGCTGACCGTGATGCTGGAACACTTGCGCTCAATGGCCAGGTGGTTGTCCTTCAGGAACACCGCATCCCTCTCCTGGTCCTGGTCCTCATCTCCTGTGTCACTCTCGGGGGCCCGGGGACGTGGTGGTTTGACTTTCTCCTCCGAGCCCTCCCTCAGCCCTGCTCTCTATGGCCAGATAAAATCAAAGGAGTAGGGATGTGGGGTAGGGAGAGAGAAAGAGAAAAAGAAATCAAGATGGTGAATTCAGAAGAAATCTTGGAGCTGTCGACATCCTGATGGAAGAGCAGGTCAGGAAATGAAAAACACTTCCAGGAAAGATTCTTTTAAAACACAACAAACTTTAAAAAAACAAAACAAAAATCCAAAACTTCTCAAGAGCGGGGATGCTCCTTTCTGATGGTCTCACACTGATGGCAAAGCAAGTGTAAAGCAAACACCCTGCCAGTAAGCCCTGGACAGGAGGCTCCACCCAGAGTTTGGATCTA
Source organism: Otolemur garnettii (assembly GCF_000181295.1). NCBI lineage: Eukaryota > Metazoa > Chordata > Mammalia > Primates > Galagidae > Otolemur > Otolemur garnettii. The sequence continues at coordinate 18,057,855 of NW_003852420.1, read as the reverse complement.
GAAGCTTATCAGAAGCAGCACTGTGCGAAAAGCAGGGATAGAAGCCTGGACCTCAGGCCCATCAGTGCAGGTGGGCATTGAGAAACAGAAACCCAAGAGGGAGACCCGAGGATTCAGGAAAACCCAGGAAGGGAAGGCAGAGAGGCTGGAGCCCAGAGCTTTGAGAAACAAAGAGGAAGCCAACACAGTTTGTCAATTCCACTGAGTCTCCGTGGGAGGGATAAGCATCAAATAGAGGGAGGAAGGATACAGGGTTGGGTCCCTTGAGGACCAGCTTCCTGGGAGCCGGGGGCTACATCAGTTCCACCCTGAGCTCTACGAGTGGACCACAGGCAAGTCATGGAGAGGAGGCTCTGCCTCATCAGTGTAATTGACAACAGAAGGCCAAGGCAGTGCCTGGGGGAACCAGCAACTCTTGTTGTCCATCATACATACCTCTCAACTGGCCTGTCAGGGATTAAACACCACACACATTTTTGGCTGGTGCATGACATTCTTTTTTAAGACCAATCTAACACCCACGAAATATTTTTTAAAAATGTGGCTTCAGATTTCTATGGCTTCAGTGAGCTTAGAGATTCACTTGCTGAAGGAGCCTCCATTTAACCAGTTTCTGGAAGGCTGAGAGGTGTGAGGAATACATTCCAGACAAGCCAGAGTTGAGCAGCCACAAGAGGTGCTGCCAGAGCAGGTGGGAATCTAAGGCGGCGCTGCACCCTGACTGGGTGAAGATGACTGGGTCATCAGGGCACAGAGGGACTGCAGAGACCTGAGGGCCCGAGGGGCTGGCGAATTTCAGGCGCCCCCCCTTTCCAGGGGTGTTCGCTGCTAAGCTGGTGAAGTGCTTCTCTTCCCTGACCGCATCTCCGGATTTGTTCTGGATTAGAGAAAATAGTTAGTCTTAAGGAGGCAGAAAGAAATCTGGCACTGGGACTGAGAGGGAACTAAAAGCGAATGATAGAAACCTCTGGACTGTCAGCTTCCCCAAGGCAGGAGAACCAGGGATGGGACAGGATGAAGAAAGATCATTGGACAAGCCAAGCAAGATAGGTAGGAACCCAGCAGGTGGGAGCAGCAAGGCAAAGCTCATGTGTTATTTGCTGGTAGTGGTGCTACCTTCTCCACAGGGAACGTGTGACTCTCTGGGCACCAAGTCACAGCAAAAGCTGAGGTTGTTTGTGGCCAAGCTAAGATAGGTCAAGCAGATAAACTCATCATTTGGCCTGAACTACACGCAGTCCTGTTTGGGGAAAAGAACTCTTAGGGATGGGTAAGCAGCCTCTGATTGCAGTAATGATGAGGGCGACTGAAACATGCTCCTAAGAACTACATAGCATGCAGCCAGCCCCCATGGGCAGCGGGCAGCGGTGGGGGCTCACATGGCCAGTTACCCCAGTAGCTTCCTCCAGCGTGGTTTCACAGCCTGAATCAGGGGACATGAGCTCTAGTTCTGTGTGTCCTTCCTCGCAGGATGCAGTGGAAATGCCCTCCCCGAAGTGTCTGGAAGCCACAGGCATCCCTGGGGAATGTGTAGCTTTGGGGCTGGTAAAGTCCCCTGGGGGCTGGGGTTGGACAAAGCCCAGGTCTAAAAGCTTATTTCGCTGTTGCTCTACCTGTCCCATGGGGAGCTCTGAAGACAGCTCATTTGAAAGGGCTCTTGTTTCACCCTGACTTGTTTTGCGAGTTTCAGCTCCCTGGGTCTCAAATATCCGAATTTTGTTGGCCACTGAGGTCTTGCTAATATCTTCCAGGGAGCCCTCTTGGCCACCGGCCTGGAAACAGGTCATCTCCTTTTGCTTCTCCAGGGGCTTGGCCCCCTCAGCATCTTCGAGGACAACTCTGTGCTTTCTGCTGGTGATGGGAGGTACCCTGCGCTCACCTCCTGTGTCAATAAACCCTATACGGTCCTTAGGTTCTGGGCTCTCTCTAAGAAGATGGACATGTTTGAGAAATACAGAGGTCTGTTCTCCAAGGGGATTCTTGAGCTCCGAAGGCTTCCCTGACCCATGAGGCACTAGGCTTGGAAACGTTTCCTCCAGAGCTTCCAAAGCCTCCAAGTGACCAGGAGAGGCTGGCAGGGGGATGATCACCTCCATGTGAGGAAAGGCTGAGGCCTTGTGGTCCTCCATCCCAGGTCTTCCTGTCTGGGTGTGACCTACTCCCCTCTCTTTGGACAGGAGGTTGCCTCTGTCTGGTTTGGCTGGCTTCCTGACATTTGGAGGGATGGTCCACGGAAGGGTGCAGGCCTGGGTGTTTGGATGCACAACCTCTCTTCTATCAAGTGACTGGTTCTTCAATCCTGCTGCAAGACTTTTCTCAGCCTTTCCTGGCAAATCTCCACTCACAGAGCCTTCTACCTCTTTAGTTGCACTGGGTGTTTCGTGGATAAACTCCCCTTCTACCCTCCACTGGGCTTCTTCCCAGTCCTCAGCAAATGTCGGCCCCAGAGAGGGTCTCTTCAGGTCCTTTGGTCTTTCATGACTCTTGGGTGGCTTTCCCCCTTCCTCTGAGGAAGCTGTGTGGGCTTCATCCCTGTTCCTGCTGGAAGCTGTGGCAGAACTCCGTGGGTCTGAGGAATTCAGCTCTAGTCTGGTCTCATCCCCAGGAGGAGCATCTAGATGCTCTTCTCTCTCCTCTAGGGGCGGAGGGAGAGCTTGGTCTTCTGGGTCTTTCTCTCCATAGCTTAAATAGAAGCTCCTCTCTCCAAAGGAGGTATCAGTTTCATCACTTGAGTCAGCTCTGGCTTCTACATGGGCTGGATCCAATAGAAACGACTGGAGTCCTCCTTTGTCTGAGGCTGGAGAGGGGATGTCCACCTCTGCTAGCCTGGTCCCTGGTGCAGTGGGTCCCCCACAGGTCTGGAGTTCCTCCAGCCCCTTCTTTAGCTCTGCTCGGCTTTCCAGCTGGCCATCTGAGATGCAGCGGTTCCTGATGGCTGCCTTCCTGGTATCCACCCTGAGCTCAGTACCCTCTACAGATTTATCTGCCAATATGCCACCTGCAGACAGAGCAGCTCCTCTTGGGCCTCCCTTGACCCAGGGGCTTTCTTCCCACACTGATTCAAAGTCTTCAGGACTTGCGATCATTCTCCCTCGCTGCTGGGTATTTGTTCTTCTGGTTCCCACCATTTCTTCCGTGGCTACTTCAACTTTGAATTTGTCCACCAGAACGTCTACCTTGGAGAGTCTGCCATCAGCAAGGATATCAGCAAGGCCTGCCTCACCTTCTTCCTGCTGCGTGGGAGCCACTTTTAGGAGACAGAGTTCTTCTGGCCTAGTGTACTTTCTTTCTATAAATACCCAATGCTCTGAACCCTGTGTTTCAATTGGAGCAAGAAGAGTTAACATGAAATATCAGCCACTGGGAGAATGGGCCACTTTTTCCCTCTGTAAGAAGGGACTAATCTACCACTGGAAGGTTTGACTCTGGGATGGCATGTCCCCAAAACTGGCTGAGGACAGGAAGGCATGACAATGCCAGCTATTCTCATCACAGCTACTCTCTCCAGAACTTGACAATTATTGACTCTCTTCAAACACTGCCCCCAACTCAATCAAATGGAATGGGGTCTCAAGCCCTCCTCATGTTAACCACAGAGAAATGGAGATCCATAGATGGGCCAAGACTCTTCCTCTTTTAATACAACTGCTACTGTCAGAGGGGAAAGTAGTTTACATCACACAGCATCTTTGAATGTTAGAGCCAAAAGAACTCTTTAAGACATCCAATCTAATATCCTTATTATGTAAATAGGGAAACTGAGGCCTAGAGAAGGTCAGCAACTCACCCGAAGTCACAGTTGGCTGACAGTAAAGTCAAGAAAAGACGCCTGACTTTGAGGCCTGAGATGTTTTTGCTGATTTATGTCACACCTAGGAGTATGAGTACCAACTATGATCACAAGTTGAAGGGAAGCACTGAGTTCCACAGGCCACAGCCTGAAATCTGTCCTTTCTTTCTACAAGAGCTCCTGGGAAGAAAACAGATTAGGAGCAAATATTTGAAATGGCTGGGTTAGTGCCAGTCACCAGAATGGCTTAAACAGCTTGACCATTGCAGTGTTTAATCCAAAAGAAACAAATACCAAAGCCCATCCCCTGGAGAATTCTAATAAAAACGATAGAATGGGTAGAAAAGGACTGACCAGGATGCATCAAGGGAACGTGAGATCTAAGGAGCTAAGCATCATCATGAGTCAAAGGCACCGAGAGTACAGCATGCTGTCAGTGAAATGGCCCTCTACCTCCTCCAAGACTTCTTCCAACAATGCATAGGATGGAGTAACAGAATGGACTTCTAGAATCATTATAAAAGCAGGAAGGTCATTAGGTTTTTAATCTTCCTGTGGTCACAGAATACTTTCTTCCCAGAAAACGTTAGTGGAAGTATAGTATGGGACACCAACACAGAGCTTCCTAGTGAAGCTGGGGGTGCCAGCTGCCCTCATACCCTGAGGCAGCACCCTCTGGTGAAATCCCTGCTCTGACTAGAGCCCTCCTGAAACAAATTTGGAAACTGAGGCCCAGAGAAGACAAGCCCCTTGCCCAACACAGCGAGGTGTTGGCAAAGGCAGCCTAGAATGTGGCCTCTGACTCCAAATTCTGTGAAGTATGTCCTTCCCCACTCTACTCTGACCACCTCCATGTTAAGAGGTGCCCCAAAACTGCTCTCAGCAATAGGAGGGGGAAGGTTTCTATGACCCTGGGGTCCTTTTAGGTTAAGATGTGGCAGGGAATCTGTTAGTCCTAACCTACTGGGAGGAGTCTTTCAGAGCCTGTAATATCTGAAGAATTCTGAAGGACCAAGAGAACACTGTAAACTCTTTTCTCCCACTCCACTTAGCAAAATCTCCCCGGGCACCTTTTTCCCTCTGTAAGAAGGGACTAATCTACCACTGGAAGAATCAGGGAAAATCTTGCCAATGGGAAAGAGAGATCAAAGGAATGGGAAGGTCCAGGTGAAGTCTGGAGTAGGTTTCTGAGCTTTTATTTCAGATTACTGGATCGTCCCAGAGTGAAGTGCTTCCAGAGTATACAGAAGCCAGGGCTCCTTTCTCATCTCCTTGGCAAGCAGGTTCCTTTAGCTGCTTCCATTTCTGCTTATACTGACTTCATCAGCATAGCAATGATGGCCAAAGCTGGTCAATGAAGCCCCTTCTGGAACATTCCAGCTCCAATTCTAACTAGCAAGTAGGCTAGAGATAAGAGTGTGTAGGGCAGGAGCTGGCTCAGAATGAAAAGAAAGACTCTACAAGAAGAAAAAGGGAAACATGGAGAGGCATTTAGTTACTATTTGCCAAGCAATGCAGCCCTTTGGCTAAGTTATTAAATTTAATCCATTCTGTGAAGCATGTATTGTTATCCTTATTTTAAAAAGGGAAACTGAAGCTTCCAGAGGTGAGGGGACTTGCGCAAGATCTCAGAGTGAGCAGTGGGGGAGGAAGGGGTTCTGTTTCTAACAAGCAAAATACAGGCACGTAGGAATCTGAAAAGACAAAGGAGATAGAAAAAAAAAAAAAGAAAGCAAAAGTTCCTTGGCACCAAAGCACTGGTGGAATCACCCCTGGTCTTAGGAGTTGGTCTGAAAGTCATTCTGACGCGATTCACAAGACGGGATAATGTAAGAGTTGCCCCAGATTGCAGCAGTCCTGCAGCCCTTCTCTCCCCAAAGCCAAGGGACCTTCAGTGCCTTGCTCAGAGTGCCCCTGCCATCAGTGGTAGGGGCACTGCACCAGAGAAGCTATGCAACAGAAGCCAGCAGAGGTGGAGCCATTTCTGCTCCCACACAGGCAAGAAGGAACTCTCTAACTAGGCAGCACTGCTGACTTCAGGCTGCTCAGGCTCCAGCTGGAGCTGTGGTCCACATTTTGGACCCCATCCTTTATAGGAGAAAGAGACTTAGTGTGAGAACCCCTCTAGAAAGTGTGAGAACCCCTCTAGAAAGCGGGTCCTGGGAGAAAATGCAAAGATAGCAAGGATGTTTAGGGGGAGGGGAGGTGTTTAGCTCTCTGAAGTACTGGCCTGGTGGAGATGCAGAATAGATCTTTGGATGCCGCAAGACAGAACAAAGCCCACAGCTGATTTAGAAGGGTAGGTTTTAATTCAAAACAAAAACTTCACAATAGTTGACTAAGGACAAAATAGACTGCTGTCAAGGACAGTGAGAGCCCACTGAGGAAGAGGCTGGGTGGACAGTTTGCAGGGATAATAGTGAAGAGTGTGAAGTAATAGTAATAGTAAAAGTGAAGAGTGTGAAGCTCCCAGCATGGGCATCTGTCCTTGGTTCTAGCAGCATCTCTGTGCTCCATGACATCACTATGTCCCTAGCTTTGGGATGCTACTGACTTCTATGTTACTTTCCCCAGGAAAAAGTACTTACATTTTTGTTTTTATTTTTACATTGAGGAAAAAAAAACTCACGGAGTAGAAATGTGATTACACTCACGTCTTTCTCACATGTGCAGCAGCTACAAAAGTTTTCTCTGATAAATGAGAAACGTGTATGACCTCATACATACACAATGCCAAAAGAGGAGGGTCAGGTATCAGGGAGAAAAAATTTTTGCCCAGATGATTGGTTAGTACCTTCCAACCCTGTCAGTATATGAAATCCCAGCAGGAAGGAGAGTATAGCCTCCTGCTGCTGAGCCAGGATCTCATCATGGAGCCCTCAACATGCTGCCATCATGGGCATAGTTGCAAAGCCTTCCTCATTTAGAACATGTGCCTAACCAATATCTACATAACCCCAAATATACTTCTTAGAGAAAGATGTCCACATTTGCCTGCATGGAGACCCTGAAAGACCCAAGCTCCAGGGGAGTTTAGAGAGGATGGAGGGAGGGTATGGATGGGATAGTATGCCCTATCTAGCCACTGCTGGACCTTATCCAGGCTTCTGAACAGAGACAAGACCTTAGGGCAGAAGGCATTTGGGTACTATCACCCTGATCCCAGGCTTAAAAGTCAGACTCTGCCTCTAGCATCACCTGCCTCACCAGGGCCTCAGAGACAGAGATCATTTCTGCCTCCCCTTCAAAGCCAGAGGTGATTCCAGCTGTTCTGTCTTCCCATAATGGTTGCAGTCCTGTCCCTCCTGAGAAAATGGATGAGGGAGAGGCTGGCCCTTTATGGATCCCCGGGATGAGGATGCTTGCTTGTCACAGCATGAGGACAGCATGGGCTACCTGCTCCCATCTGTATGGCAGAATCTGGTCCATTCCCCTCACCCCAGAGAAAGGGTTTTCTTAAGACCACAAAGAGTGGTTCTTGGAGGCCCCAGGAGGAAGAGACACAGGAAGGTGAAGACAGTAACCTCAGGAGACGCTGCGAGGCTTTTCTGAGTGAACACTTCCAAGCCTGCGGCTGCTCCAGACTCAGGTACCAAATCCTGCTGAGAGGTGTCCTGGGTCCTCTGGGACTGCAGGGGAAGCCCAGGGCCAGAGGATAGGGAAAGAGGGAGGAAGGGAAGGAGAGACAGAGGGAGGAAGGGAAGGAAAGACAGAGACAGGAAGAGAGGGAGAGAGAGAGAAAGCAGGAGAAACACACACAGAAAGTCTTTAAATAGCCCAGCTTCATAAATGTCACATCTTCGTATCTATGGATTAGTTTAGGAAGGAGCCTCTCCATGGGTGACATAGAGTGGGACTGCCCTCTGAGCCATTTAGAGGAGGGAGGCCCATGGTCAGCTGCTAGCCAGTACTAAGGGCCTTTCCCTCATAGCCTGCCCACTCTCATCCAGTTTTTGGAGCCAGACGATTTCATAGCTCCTTTTAAAAATTTATCTTTGAAACTAAAACCTGGGTTTGGCACATGGGAACAGTTAAAGTTCCCACTGTTTTCCCCTTGGCCAAGATAGGGTCCAACAATATATAAAAGAGCTGTTAGGGATTCTGGACAATATGGGATGTCTGTAGGACAGCCCCCACAAAACCCATATTTGGATCAGGGATTCTTGTTACCATCAGCAATACCCTCAGGCCTGTTAAACACTTTCCAGCTGACAAAGTGCTTTTATATTCATGATTTCATTCTGCCTTCCCAACAACCTTATGGAATGGCATTTTGGTTCCCCTCTAGGTGGACTGAGGCTCAGAAAGGGTCTAGTCAATCTTTGTCTATAGCATTTTCCTATCTCCTGAATCTTCGAGGGCCACCTAAATGTCACAGGGACCTGTAAGCCAGCTCGAAATGGCCCATCACTCCAATGTGAGCCCCTGGACTGTAATTCTTTCCAGCTGTGGACTATACTTCTTGGGGCTGAGGGCCTGGGGCTGGTGGAATAGACTACTTTTTAGTGAGACCCATCTTCTAGTAGTTCTAGCTATCACCAGCAGGTGGGGCACACCCCAAGCCAGGATGCTCTGAGACACCCAGAGCTCCAGACCCCTGACCACCAGGACTCATCCTTTCCCTCTCTTGGGAATCTGACCCACAGCCAAGCCAAGACCTAGCTCCCATGAGGACTGTTTAGAGGCTACTCTGTAGGGCAGGAGGTAGGTATGGGAGAGGGTGCTGTTCACTGGATCACTAGACCAGCACCAGAGGTCCAGTCCAGGGTCTTGATTGTACCATAGGTGACCACAGAAATCCTCAGAAGATGCAGAGGTTTGCCCTTCCTCCATGGCACCAGCCTTAAAGGCCGCAAAAGCATCCCTCCAGTTTTGTGATGCACCAGCCAGGGAGCCACCACAGTGTAGCTGTCCCTGAGCTTATGCCAAACCAGGCAAAGCCCTCTGTTATCTAGCAGGTTCAGGCTATGAGTAGTTCTGATTCAATCAAATGCTCTGCTAACTAGATCATGGCTGCATCACCAATTTTCAAAGCATTAGAGGACAGCACACACACAATTGACTCTATACCTGGCCTTTACATGATTTGGTTTTGCTCCTAGGCAGCTGTGATTTAATAGCAAATGCAGTAGCCTAGGACACAAGAAAATTGGATTCTGACTCTTCTTCTATGAGCTAAACTGAACAAGGCCATTCTCTTTCTGGGTCTCAGTGCCCCTATCTGCAAAATGAAGGTTCCAAGCAGCTTCCAAGAGTTCTTCCAACTTTTAAAGGATTCTGATTCAAAGTTAACCACCTACTTAGAAAAGTCCCAGGATTTTAAAAATGAAACAATAAGTAACTCACATTGAGTGTTTTTTTTTTTTTTTTTTTGAGACAGAGCCTCAAGCTGTCGCCCTGGGTAGGGTGTCATGGCATCATAGCTCACAGCAACCTCCAACTCCTGGGCTCAAGCAACTTGCCTCAGCCTCCCAAGTAGCTGGGACCACAGACACCCACCACAACACCTGGCTATTTTTTTGTTGTTGTTGTTGGTTTCAGCCATTATTGTTTGGCGGGCTCAGGCAGAATTCGAACCCGTCACCTTAGGTATATGTGGCTGGCGTCTTAGCCACTTGAGCCATAGCTGCCGAGCCTCACATTGAGTATTGAGATACTCTCATCCTTCCACCTGTGTTATCTCACATCCCTACAAAGTAGGTACTTTTAATATCTCTACCTAATGCAACTCACAGAGCTTAAGTAATAAGTTTAGAGTCGCTCAGCTAGCAACAGAGCCAGAATTCAAACCAGGCAGTTGAAGTCTAGACCACAAATGAGTTTGAGACCAGTAAGCAACAGCTCTAGAGAGAAAACACCTGAGTACAAACTGGGGTAAATATTGCCAAGATTTAGCAAGGACTAAAAATAATAGCTTGCAAATATAAATAACAGCAATTCCCCAAATTTTATCTTCATCTCTTTTTCTTTTTTTTTT
>NW_003852420.1:18027348-18047005 GCF_000181295.1 Otolemur garnettii | reverse complement strand
CGGGTCCGGGCTGGGGATTCGAACCCGCCACCTTAGGTGTACGTGGCTGGCGCCTTAGCCGGTTGAGCTATAGGCGCCGAGCCGGAACCTGCATTTCTAAAAATCACTCCTTCCTCATTATACTCTGGTTGGTAGAAGGGGAGTACACCAAGCTACTGTGAGTGTTGAGTTTTTCATGTTCAAGGTGGTCCTTAGGACCCATGATTCCAAGATGTAGTGAATCTGTCTCCCTTAGCCCAATCTGTCACCCCATCTATCCCCACCAGCTGCTAAGCAGCAACGGGGGGGGGAAGCATAATGCTGTGGAGGATGAAAAGAGGCCAATGCCTCTTTTCTCAAGGCCCATACTGAGGATTCAGGGTGAGACCTACCTCATTAGCTTTCTCAGGGGTGCCCTTTGGGGATGGGGAAGCAGGTGAGGAGGGCAGCCTGCGCTCCCGCTCCCAGTCTCGATCTCGGTGGATCAGTTTGCTGTTGGGTTCCTTCAGAGTCCTCTTGAGCTCATTGATGCTGGCCTGGTGCTTCAGCAAGACATCTTCTGGCTTGTCTAGGAACTAGAAATAGGTGGAGAGGACAGCAGTGTTAGGGAAACAGCCCTGAGTGGGGGATATAGGGTGAAGGGAGATAACAATGGTCAATGTCATTGCCCTCTACCAGTGATGTCCCTGTCTCACTCTCCTAGCAGTCCCACAAGCCAAGCAAGGTAAGGACAATCAGCTCCAACAGGTGCACATAAGTGGGCACAGAGCACTTAAGATTAAAAAGAGGAGACTTCTGGTCAAGCCACCTCTTCTCTCCTGCCTGGTTCCCCAGACCCTGAACACTCAAATCCTACAGATCTGGGTGAATTCCTTTCGGTGCTATGAGCCCAGCCAGTCTTAGTGACGGCGGTGACTTCCCTCTGGTTACAACCCAGGCACAGCAGGCAGCATCTGCCAGAGTGAAAAGTCACTACTCCTGTTACTGGGCTGCTCTGGCTCACTTGCTGGCCTTCTGGCTTACTCCTGTATCCTGGTGCCCACCTTCTGGCATACACTTGGACTTCCAGTCTAGGCCCCTCTTAGACTAACATGCACAACAATTCAGGCTCTGTGGAGGCCTAGAATACAGATCCTCCCTAAGCCCAGCGATACCCAGAAAAATGGGCCCTGCTACCACACTAGGGCCAGGGGCCAGGAAAAGCTTGTCTTCAGCCTTCTTTGCTATGAGCCACTATCTTCCCCAACCACCCTGGATCTTCCAGATACCTTTTGGGTACTGACTCACCAATAGAAGACAGGGTGAGATACAGCCAGATAGAGAAACTAGGACGCTGAGGGTGTTCAAGAAGATTAAGAGAATTAGAGACCAGGAAGAAAGAGGTAAGCCCCAAGGCTGGGCACAAGAATTGAACCAAGAATAGCTGGAGTCATAGGTGTGTCCCCCATTATATCCCCATGTCTGAGCTCTAGCCACTGCGGCATAACAGAATAATCTTCCTAGCTAAGGTGAGAATGAGCCTTTGCACAGGATCTGGCAATGATTCGCCAAAGCTCTTTATCTGCCTACTTCTGGCGCAGGGCAGGTGAGGTAGCAGCCCAAGGACCCTTATCTGCATAGCTGTTTGAGGGTCCATGTTAATTCAGCTCAGGACAAGAAATGGACAATTTCAGCTTATTAAAGTCATATCAGGTGATTCTGGAAGAACTGCTGGAAGGTAAGCTTACCCTTGGACAATACTAGAATCTCTTGCTGAGCTTATCTCTGGAATCCCAGGATCTACCATGGTTGGCTCTTAAGCTAACTCAGGAAGGAAACTGATCCCACTGGGGCCCCTGCTTTTCCTCCAGACACCTGTCTATACCTCAGGTATCCCATCCAAGTGGAGCTGCCCTAGGGATAATGTCTGTCTCTGTCTGATAATTCACACCTGATAGAGTTTGCACAGGGAGTAAATCTGAAATGCAATGGGTAGTAAGGCCCAAACTGAGATGTGGCTTGTCATCTTCTGTCCTAAACCTGTCCCACTGGTTCTTCGGGCATGTCATGTCACTGAAGGCTATAGGAAGTAGTGGGACCCTGAGATCCTTGAAGGTTAAAGGCCTTGGGGAAACCTAGTCTGGATGCCTTGCTGTGCAGATGGGGGAATGGTGCCCAAGGGGACTTTCCCAAGATCTGCAAAGTCAGTGGCAGAACTAGGATTGAAACTTGGATCTTAGCGCTCTATAACCAGGCTCTTCTTATGTTCTGGCCTCTGGCCCTCTCTCTTAGCAGTGCAAGGACTCAAGGATAAACCCACTTTTCTTGCAATTAAGGTTCAAATGAAGAGTTGAAGGTTGTGTGAGAGGAAAAGAGAAGTGGTTAACATAGGAGGACTAAGCTGAGGGAAGCAACGAATGGGAAGGAAAAGGAGATTTTTAGCAGAGCTGGAGCAGCAGCAGCCCCACACAGGAGGAGATGGAACTGGAGTCTGAGTGGACACAGATATGCTCTGAGGTTCCTCCCTCCTCCCCACAACAAGCCCCCATTCCCACATCTGGTTGCCAATAGATACAAGATAAAGGTTCAGGTGAGGACACAGGGAACACAGATGAGATGGACCAAATAGTACTGTGGGGGAGGAGATGAATCTAAGGATGGGGTAGGGTGGGAAGCGGGTGGGATGGTGGGATGAGCTAAATGAAAGCATAGGAATGGCCTGGAAGAGCTGGTTGACACAGGTGGGTGGTCAGCAGGTAAGCAGCAGGCAAGGCGGACCAGGTGGTCTGGAGAAGTGAAGTGTGAAGCTGGGAGGTGAATGGGGGTGGTGAGGAGGGAGGGAGAGATGGCTGGTTGTGAGGAGAGTCTCAGCAGGGAGCTGGAGAGATTAATTTAATAAGGCACAGGGACAGCAAGGGTAACTGGGGAGGCCAGAGAGCAGAGGTGAAGCTGAAGCTGAGATGGTGCTGGGCACAGGAACCTAGGATGGGTTGTGGGGTGGTAACAAATGAGCTAGGGATGTGAATGGCAAGGTAGGGAGGGACAGGTCCCATGCAGTACCTCCTGCTTGTGTCTCGGCGTGGTTTCCTGCTCCGGCTAGCGGGATGTGGTAGAAGGGAAAGGATCCAGCAAGGTCAGTACAGCAAATAGAATAGAGATACCGCGATGGGCTTGGTTCAACAAGGAGCCCAGAGCACTCACACTTGACCAAGCAGTGGGGGTCAGGGAAGCTGGGTGGGCTACCAGTAAGGCAGTGAGGTAATCAGAAGATATGGGGTGTGAAGCAGGGAGCTGTCTCAGGAAGGCAAAGAAGGGGACTAAAGGCAAAGTGGGCGGGACCACGCTCAGCAGATGGGATGTGTGAATGGAGTTACATGCTTCTTGCTATCAGTGGGGGTGTGCTCAGGGCCTGTATTCACAAGGCAGAACTACATGACAGACAAAAACCTGCTTAACAATTGTGCCAAGAGGAAGCTCTCCCTGGCCTGACATATGTGTGTATGTGGGGGGGGTGGCATGTCTGTGTGCATGAATCTAAGGGTGAGTGGTATATACATAAGTGAGTGAGGCTGAAGTTGTACATTCCAGAATTAGCGTGTACATGCAGCTACTAAAGGTGTACATACACCTGAGTGGGGCGTGTAGTAGCAAGAAGGGGATACACTTGTACCTCACACTTGTGAGGGCCCTAGGTGAAACCAGATAGTGCTCTGGAGAGGAAGGGTGAGGTGCAGATCCAGATCTCAGTCAAAGAGGCAAATCAGTAGTGGGCAAGAGGAGCCTGAGTCTTCCAGGGAACAGAGGGCCCCTCTGGGAAGGCAGGGCAGAAGGAGGGGAAGAGTTCAGGGTGGGAAGCATGCCCACTACCCATCCCCACCCTCACCCCAGGATGTCTAGGTATAAGCATGGCACAGGGAAAGACTCTGTCTGTGATGCACTCCATAGCAGAGTTGTCTGGCCACAGCTGGGGGCAGGGGAAGGCCAAGGCTGAGGCAAGACCTAGGATCAGCCCCTAGGGCAGAGGGTCTGAGAAAGCCAGGCTCTTACCTTTAGCTCCTTGATCTTCGTAGGAGTTCTGACCTCTCCTTCCTCGGCCTCTGACCGCCGCCCCCCAGACTCCCCATCCTCCTCTCGCTTGTCACCATCAGCCCCTGTGTCATGGTTCTCGCTGACAGAAGCTGGGCGGGAGAACTCTGCTGAAGGGTAGAGATAGCTAGGTGACCATGTGAGACGTCTCCCCTGCACAAATAGGGAATCACTCCACCCACTGCCCAATCACTCCTGGAATGGAGCTGACTCTTCCACCCTTCAAACCCTCTACCCAGAGGAATGAGGTCACCTTCCCCAGGTCACAGGGCTGGTAAGCAGCAGAGCTGCTTTCCAGCACAGGGCCCCTCCTGGTTTATACAACACTAGACCCTGGGTTCAAATCTCAAATCCATCTCTTCTTGGCTCTGTGACCTTGAGTAAGTTACATAATCTCTTTTGGCCCTGTTTTCTTCATCATAAGCAGTGCCTACTTCAGAAAGCTGAGGTGAGGAACAAATAAGCTAATGAGTGTAAATATTTAGAAGAGTGGCTGGCACAGAGTATGCCTTTAATCAATGTTGACCTATAAATGTTGCTGGTTTTGTTGTGGTGGTTGTGGCAGAATATTCACTTGATCACTATTTAGCAACACACAGATATTGTGAGATTAGCTCTTACTAGTGGATGCTAAAGTCCTAACATTTGCAAATGATTTTCCTTCCTTATAAATAAGGAAAAATTCAAGGGGATCCCTGCAATAAAATCTTACCCCCTGGCTCGGCGCCTATAGCTCAACCGGCTAAGGCGCCAGCCACGTACACCTAAGGTGGCAGGTTCGAATCCCCAGCCCGGACCCGCCAAACAACAATGACGGCTGCAACCAAAAAATGGCCGGGCGTTGTGGCGGGCGCCTGTGGTCCCAGCTACTTGGGAGGCAGAGGCAGGAGACTCGCTTGAGCCCAGGAGTTGGAGGTTGCTGTGAGCTGTAATGCCACAACACTCTACCCAGGGGGACAGCTTGAGGCTCTGTCTCAAAAAAAAAAAAAAAAAATCTTACCCCCTGGCATTCTAAAACTCACTCACTCACTCACTCCCTTCTCTCTCTCTTTCTTTTTAGAGAGACAGGGTCTTGCTCTGTCACTCTAGCTAGAGAGCGGTGGCATCCCCATAGCTCATAGCAACATCAAACTCCTGGGCTCAAGTAATCCTCCTACCTCAACCTTCCAAGTAGCTGGGACTACCAGCATGTCCCACCATGCTCAGCTAATTTTTCTATTTTTTTAGAGACAGGATCTCCCTCTTGCTTAGGCTGGTCTCAAACTCCTGACCACAGAATTCCTCCTCCCTTAGCCTCCCAAAATGTTAGGATTAC
The DNA here is from genome assembly GCF_000181295.1 of Otolemur garnettii. NCBI lineage: Eukaryota > Metazoa > Chordata > Mammalia > Primates > Galagidae > Otolemur > Otolemur garnettii. Next base: position 18,041,646 of record NW_003852420.1, on the reverse strand, counting down.
AGGCATGATAAAATACTTTTCTGAATAGGAAAGAAGGGTAGAATTATAGACTGTTCACACCAGACACTGGACATAACCTGACTACACCCATGGACTGTGTCTGGGTCGAAAATAGGCTGGAAGACACTGAATTAAAATAACCAAAGCACAGATTATCCTTGGAGTTGGCCTAGATTTTAAAAAGAGAATAATTATCCTTTCTATTCATATATATTCACTTTGCAAAGTACCCATTTATGCACATATTTCATTTGGTTTGCATGATACTCTGTGCTGATGGCTAGAATAGGAATTATAATTCCCATTTTATAGAGGATAAATTAGGACCTCAAGAGGGAGGTCCCAGGCCAGGTACGGTGGCTCATGCCTATAATCCTAGCACTCTGGGAGGCCAAGGCGGGTGAATTGCCTAAACTCACAGGTTTGAGACCAGCCTGAGCAAGAGTGAGCCCTCTGCTCTAAAAATACATGGGCATTGTGGTGGGTGCCTACAATCCCAGCAACTTGGGAGGCTAAGACAAGAGAATTAGTTGAGCCCAAGAGTTTGAGGTTGCTGTGAGTTGTGATGCCAGGACATTCTACTGAGAGTGACAAGTGAGACTCTATCTCAAAAAAAATTAAAGAAAGAAAAAGAGGGGGTCCCAGTAGTGACCTTCCAGTGGGAATTAGAAAAACCCAGACCTCCTGGATTAGAATTTAGTTTTCTGCTCCTATAATGAGCTTTACTAGCTCTAAGGTAACCCCTGCTGCCTACCAAAATCCAGGTTTCATTTGGTCCCTGGCACAGAAATGGAAGCTACAGAGGAAGGACAGAAGACAGTAGATTCTCCTTTCCTTTTTTTTTTTTGCAGTTTTTGGCCAGGGCTGGGTTTAAACCCGCCACCTCTGGCACACGGGGCCGGTGCCCCACTCCTTTGAGCCACAGGCGCTGCTCCCTCCCCTTTTTTTGCAGTTTTTGGCCGAGGCCCTCCAGCATATAGGGCCAGCGCCCTACTCCTTTGAGCCACGGCGCTGCCCGATTCTCCTTTCCTTTTGCATACACCTCAGTTCTCTGTCCTAGCTCTATCCAAGGAGAATAAGCAGCTACCTTTGCTTCAAATGGACCTCTGCAGAACTATACATCCCTCAAACGTGGACAAAAATCCTGAGACAGGTTTCACTTTCATACTCCAGAAAAAGTATCAGACTTTCCTGGGCATTTAGAAAACTCCTAGGTATGCTTTAAAACCCTTCTCAGGTGTCATCTCTGCAAAGCCTTTCTGTCCTTCCCCTATAGAATCAATTCCTCCTTCCTTAAGGCTATTCTGCATTCTGTACATGCTTCTCTCATTGCTTGAACCACATTGAATGCTTTGAAACCTACTATTCTATGAGCTTCTCAAAGAAAAGGGCTGTATTTATTCACTCTAAAATACTACAATCAGATAAATGCTATACTAACACTAGGCCTGGCACATATGCTTAACTAACTTGCCTAGAGGACTCTCCCAAAGTGCCCTGGGTTTATCCACATTTCCCCTACCCAACGCCCTCTACAAACCTAAAAGCAATAATAATGGGTACCATTTATTAAGGTCCTACTATTATGTATATGCCATGAACAGTTTTGTGTGTGTGTTTAGGCATTATTAGTTCTCCCTATGAACATAGCAAAGCAGTAGTATTTATTTTGCACAAGAGGAAACAGGCTCAGGGGAGTTAACTCATCCATTCATTCAGATATTTATGGACTACTTCCTGTGTCCATGGAGCAGCTGGCGAATATCAAGGTCAAAAAAAAAAAAGATTTGAACTCAAACCTGCCTAACTCTGAATGCTCTCACTGCCCCATATGGCTTCTGAACATCATCTGCAAACTCTAGTGTGCATATCCTAGGGAGAGATTTGGGCCCTGAGGGGTACTAACTAGTAGGTCTGGAGCAGGGCCTGGAAATCTGATGTTTAACAATCTCATAGGTGATTCTGAAGGAAACATAGTTGATGGACCCCATTTTGAGAAGCCCTGGGCTCGGCACCTATAGCTCAACCGGCTAAGGCGCCAGCCACGTACACCTAAGGTGGCGGGTTCGAATCCCCAGCCCGGACCTGCCAAACAACAATGACGGCTGCAACCAAAAAATAGCCGGGCGTTGTGGCGGGCACCTGTGGTCCCAGCTGCTTGGGAGGCGGAGGCAGGAGACTCGCTTGAGCCCAGGAGTTGGAGGTTGCTGTGAGCTGTAATGCCACGGCACTCTACCCAGGGGGACAGCTTGAGGCACTGTCTCAAAAAAAAAAAAAAAAGAGAAGCCCTGATCTGCCTGATAGAGGATAATGTCCAGCTAGTTCTTACTGATGTTAAGGGCACCCCACCCACCAATCCAACAGAAATGGTGGTAGTGGAGAGTGGTTAGATTATCAATCACCCTAGATCCCAATGGAACCAAAAGAATGATGAGGAACAATGCTTCAGTCTCCAGGCAGATAAGGTATCACCAGCAACAAAGTACAGCCACAGCACCATTCTCCTGATGCAATGGTAATATGGCGATTGCTAAACTTCTTGGGCAGGGGGCCCAAAAAACTATATAGTTGAACTTGGGACCCCTAAGTCCATATTCAGGAAGTTGTGGGAATTTAGACAGTGGGAGTGAACTGTAGGTTGGGGCTAAATGAACCAAGAGCTTCCCAGGTACAGCAGTGGTTTCACCTGCTATGCCTGGTGCATATGAACTTGGGATGTGTCTACCAAATTCACTGCTTATTTTGTAGAACCTGGCATGCCCACTCCCCAACTTTCCTCTAAAGTCCACTTTTCCCTCCCACCTCCAATTTGGGCCATACCTCCATCAAGGCTGCGGGACATGGTATACCGTTTACTGGAGGAACGCTCAAAGAAAGGTGCAGGCCGGTCAATGAGGGCACTGGCTTGGCGTGTCTGTGCCTGGGTCCTCCCACTATACCGGAACTTAGAGCCCATCACCAGGAATCCCTTGGGTGGGGGCTCAGGGGATACCAGCCTGCAGAAGAGGGAAGAAGGTGAGAAGCAGATATCAGACCTGCATTTGCAGGCCCAAGGTTAGACTACAGCTAACCTTTCATCCCTCCTCCCCACCAACCACAACAACTCGAAGTGGTCCAGGAAGAGAGAGACCTAGAGAAGGGTGGGTGGCTTCTTTAGAGTCCCCACTAACTCCTCCCACTGCTCCCCTGCATACATACGGCCTCTGCCTCATCCCTGTCATCTCATCTACAGTCAGGCTCACCGGAAGAACGTGTGATGCTCAATGCAGACCTTCCACAGTCTCTTGGCTGACCGGTGGTTTGGGAGCTTAAAGCCAATTGTGCTCTCAAACTGCTCATACTGGAAAACCAAGAAGGACAGCTTAGAGACAGAGCCTGGGCCCACTCTCACCATCAGCCCATCTTTTTTGAACCTCTCCCCCAGGCATGTGTGACTTTGACCTGCTCTTTCACTGAATTGGTAAGGTTGCCTGCACCCTTATTCTGTGCCAGGTCCAGTGTTAAACACTAAAGATATCAACCATGGAGACCAAGACAGAAAGTTCTGATGTGGGGTAAGTCTCAGATAACAAATAAGCAAACAAGAAACACTCAGGCAGTTAAGAGTTTGATTTATTTGAGGAGGAGCTAGAGAATTGTGGATGTGAGGCATTGTGGCAAGAGATAGTGGGGAGAGGTAGGTGGCCATGGAAGGAGTCTGGACTTTAGCCCATGAGTTAAAAACAGCTCTGGAAAGGTTTAAGCAAAAAGTGTGAGTACAGAATGGAGGAGTGGGTTGACATTATCTGATTTAAGGAATTTTTAAGATCTTTTTAGTAGCTATGATGAAATATGGCCTGGAGTGACAATGGAGGCAGTGAGAAGGACCTTATAGACACAGGTGAGAAAAGGTGGCTGTTGGTGGCTGGTGCAGGGACAGGAAGAGAAGCAAATGGGTTTGTGTTGATTCTAGAAGTAGAAGCAAATGGACTTTCTGATGGGTAAGATGGGGAGGTTGCAGGAAAAAAGGTATAGATGCAAACATGTCTGTGTGTGTATATGTCACTGTGTGTGTCATGTGTCTATGTATGTCTCAGCATGTGTGAATACTTGAGTACTACATGTGAGCAAATACTGTACAGGTACTATACACAGACTGTATTCATTTATCTGTGTAATCTGAATATATGTGGCTAACTTCTATTTAGGTTCTCATGTGTGTGGACAAACACACACCTAAGGTGTGGAGTCTATATAGAAAGCCAAAGAAGAGGGATAACCCCCCACCCAGAACCCCAGCACCCCTATCTAGGTATCCTGGGTAGAAAACAACCCAGACGGAGCTGTCAGGGCCCACTCTGTTCTAGCCAATGCAGTGAGGAGGAGGGGCCCCCAAGATAGGCTTACCTCCCCCGGCCGGATCTTGATGTAGAAATTACTCCTCTTGTAGGAGATCTTGAGAATCTTGGGCCAGGCAAAGCGGTTGATTCTCAACCGGTCCCGGTAGATGAGCAGGCCATTGGCACAGACACCTAACATGATGTCTATGCCCTCAGAGTCCTGCAAGAGAAGGGACCGTAGAATGGGAGGCCTGGGGTCTGCACTTGGGGGCAGCCTGCCACCCATGGCAAAACCCTTCCCTGAGCTCTGTAATAAGCTCTCAGAGACAGAATTAGAGTCTCCATGCTAGAGTCCCACTGAACAATCCCTCATGTAGTCATTCATTCATTCATCCATTCACTTAGCTTTTTATTCACCAACTCACTTGTTCAATCCCTTGCTCTGTCAGTCATTCAGTCAGTCATGCCCAGCAAGTATTGAGTGATACATACTCAGTGCTAGGCCTTATGCTATGCACTAAGGATACAGAAATAAACTAAGGCCTGTATATTCCTCACAACATTCCCAGTCTAGTGGTGGCACAAACAGGTTCATAAAGAAATATAATATAAAGACCAAATGATAAAGGAAAATAAAAGGTTATGGAACTATGAGAAATGGGAATAAAAAAGGTTTCTAGTTGGAGGTAACACAGGGTCTGGCACATCAAGCACTCTGGGAAGGTCAACTGTTTGTTCATCAAGGGAACACTATCCTGGTGCAAAGGGAGCCCTGGGATATGGAGGTACCTTGGCATGGTGCAGATCTACTCCATACATGGAAAGCTTCTTGGCGTTCTCTAGGAAGTGGATTTCTGCTTCTCCTGGGGTCATGCCCCTGAGGGAAAGAAAGTGATCGCATGTGGCCATGGAAAAGGCCCAGGTCTGAGTCCTGCTGGCTGAACGTGGGATCTTAGGAGGCAAACGTGCTGGAGGGGGCATGTGGCTGAGCCTCACCCAAGTCTTTCTTCCCCCTCTGCTCTCAAGGCAGGATGCCCCCAGACACCAGTTTCAGTCCACCCAGCCCCCACCTTTTGTGGAAGGTCAGGTTCAGTCTTGTTCCCTTCAGGAAATATGCAAAGGCTCAGCAGGGAGTCAAGATTTCTGTCTCATTCTACCACTGAGTTAAGTATGAGCTATAAATTCTGCTTCTCCATGAATGTGAAACCATTGTTGAAGACATTGTCCACGATATTCACTCAGGGGCTCCTAAATTATTACCCACATAAGATAATATCTCAAAAAATTTAGCATCAGAAGCCACTTAATCTCTCCTGAGGAACAGGTGCACCTCCTCCTTTCTGAAAAGAAGAGTTATATAATCAAACAAGTTCCTTTTTTGCTTTGGCTGCCAGGAAACTTGGATGACATTTTTACACTTGATTACAGTGAACATTTATTGAGTACTATGTGCTTGTTACTGTTTTAAGCACTTTATATGCATTAACTCACTGAATCCTCATAATTCCATAAGGTAGGTATTATCATTCTCATTAGACAGGCACACAGAGGTTAGTTGAACAACTTGCCCAAGTACATGCTGCTATTAAGTAGAAGAGTCACGATTTTAATCCAGACAATGTGGCTCCAGGGTTTGCACTCCTAACCACTTAATTACATGTTTTTTATATCCTCTGGGCTGCTGTGTGGGATACCTGGACACTAGATGTCAATGTGTCTTAGGTCCAAAGAGCTGTAGGGATAACCATTAGCATTTCTCTACCACATATGGATCTGAACATTTCTCGCTCTCTCTTTCAATTATTTTTGACTCTTGAAATGCTCAGACATCTTGCTATCAAGGACAGGGATGACAAATAGATGGGAGACAGTTCATCACTCCCTATTCCTATGCCAGGTAGACATTGCTAACCAGTTATATGGTGTTAGTATCCTGCCCAACACAATACCACAGCAGTCATTATTAACCAAGCAGAGCTGGTGTACGATTCTCTGAGAGATAGCATTTGCTACCCTTGATTTAGTAGTGTTCATCACACCACAGCAAGCTCTTTTCCACACTCTCTCCACATCTGGTCCCAGCCCTCCTCTCCAGATGCAGCCATAGGATATAACCCTCAACATTCCATCCATCCTTAATAGTCATGAGGTAATACCATACTCTTTCCCACGGGCATAGATCTTTATAGTTTATGATGCACTTTCATTCACATCATTCATCATATACAGTTCCCATAGCGATCCTGGTCTTGGAAGGTGAGGTACTTCCAGCTTAAAATGACCCTGGAGATGATTTAATTCCAAGGACTCCTCTCCGGGGGAACCTACACTGCAGATAATGGCAAAGGTGGGTATTTGCATTGTAACAATGACTAAGAAGGTGTTACAGGCATTTCTGGCCTGGGGCCAAGAGGTCCTAAGCATCCTGCACAATGAATTCTCCTGCCCTAAATACCAGTAGTTGAGAAAAACTCATCATCTAAGTTGGTGCACAGACAGGTGAAAATGGGGCTGGGGTAGGTTAAATAGCCAGCCTACAATCACACAGCTAGTTAATTATCTTCCAACTCCTGGAATAAGGTGCTCTCCACTGCACAATTATTCATCCCTTCTATTCACAGATAGCAACACTAATGGCCAACATGTGTTGGTTCTTTAACATTCATCATTCAGTCTTCCCACAATCCTACAAGTCAGTTTAACAGCAACCACCTTGAACAGATGCAGAAACCAAAGCACAGAGAAGCAAAATGATCTACCCAAGATGCCCTGGTTAGAAACTGGCAGAGTCAGAATATGAACCCAGGCAGACTAGCTTCTGAGTCCACACTTTAAATTCCAGACACTATCTAGCCATCATGATGCTGACCCAGAGACTCAGAGTAATGACTGTTACCTCCAGTTGGCAGATAAAGAAACTGATCCTCAGAGGCCAAGTAACTATCATACCCATATAGGAGCTTAAGAAACTAGGACCCCAAGAGGTCACTTAAGGGCACATAGGTAGCCATTATCATTCCTATTTGCAGAGATGATTTGCTCTCAAACACACCTCAAGTTAGGGGCACAGCAAGTGGGATATGTACAGCATGGCACATAGGGACCTAGCACCTTTAGGCCTGCAAGGAAAACTCAAACCAACCAGCCAAAGAGCCAAGGAAGGCCCTGGGCAGTGGCCCTCTCACCTGTACGTCTTGTGTAGCTCCATGATCCTCTCCTCTAGCTCCCGGGTCTGGTTAGGGGCGAAGCGGAGCTCGCTGACATAGTTACCCACATGCTCCTCAGCATCATAGTCGCCTAGCTCAGCCTGCACAGCGTAGGAGCCCAGCAGGGCATGGGTGACAAAGGAGCAGGGCAGCCGGCCCGTGATGATGTCTGCCCGCAACTGCAGGCATAGGTAGTACCTGGAGATGGAAGAGTAGGTGTGGGTGTGGGGCCCTGCTCCTCCCTACCTTCATGTTGGAGCCACGTGCATCAACACATAGCTCAGTAGAAAAGGATGTTCATAGACAGTGGCATTTCCTACGTGGATAATTTGAGTATGTTCTGTAAGATGGTTTTGCAACATTTTACATGACATTTTTGTTCATTTCTAAATTTGAGAGATTTTTTTTTTCCTACTAGGAGAACATTTTCAATTTTTTTTTTTTTTTTTTTGAGACAGAGCCTCAAGCTATCCCCCTGGGTAGAGTGCCATGTCATCACAGCTCATAGCAACCTCCAACTCCTGGGCTCAAGCGAGTCTCCTGCCTCAGCCTCCCAAGTAGCTGGGACCACAGGCGCCTGCCACAACGCCTGGCCATTTTTTAGTTGCAGCCGTCATTGTTGTTTGGCGGGCCCGGGCTGGGGATTCGAACCCGCCACCTTAGGTGTATGTGGCTGGCGCCTTAGCTGCTTGAGCCACAGGCGCCGAGCCAACATTTTCAATTTTTAACTCATTTTCAAGCTAAATAAGACTACTTTGCTGGTTTGACAACCAAAAAAGTCATATGGTTTTAATCATGCAATTAATATTCTGTATACTACATATTGTGGAAAAAAGATTAACTGTAGGGGTGACTCTAAATTTCCTCTGGATGCCCATTCTTGTCCTAAACCACTCCTCCAGAGGTCACCACAGTTATCGTGTAATGTTCTAGACATGTCTTCTCCCTGGTCATACAGAAATCCATGTGGTTTTGATGTGTGGGTGTTTATAACATGTATTATATACCAAATGCTATATCTGATGCTATAGCTTGCTTTTTCATACCAAACTCTGTGCCTTAGAGCCCTTCCTAAGTCATCACATGCAACTCTACTTCATCCATTTAAACTTGCACATCATCTTCCACAGGCCTGGTGAACCTGCTCACCAACACCTGACAAAAACTTTCTTATTTTGCCTCCAGCTCTAAGAGAATTGTCTAAAAACAAATTAGTTTAAAGAAACATTTCCAACTACTAGGCCATGATTTTTTTGTAACTTTCATGCATACTTGGATAACTTTATAATTTTAGAACAATTTAAAACCATTTTTTATTGCTTTTCTGGTACATTCGAAAATAACATTTCAGCTCACTTTCAACCCGCCCATTTTTGTTATGTTCCACCATTTTTTCTCAATTGCCTATGTCTTTTCCTTTTACTTAGTACAGTTTTTACTGCCCTGCTTCATTATTTCTTGGTCAGAACTGAAGCCCTGGCAAAAAGTATGTGCAGTCTCAGTGTGTGCTCAAGGCCAAGGTGAAGGCTTAGAATCAATAGCAGCTCAAACATCACAGGCACTGGGTATGGGGTTATGGGCATTTTGTTCAAAAGTCAAAAAATTAAAATATCACTGCCAAATACTCTGACCAGTGTTTAATTTCAATCAATTTGCCATTTTGACCAGTTTATTTTGAGCCTAACTATTTTTGACTAAATCAGCTGCCACTACCATCCCAACTCTGGGGGCCATCTGTGCTGGGCAGGGCTAACTTTCTTCCTGGTGTCCCTGGATACCCAGTGTCTGCCATAAAGAGGCGAGGCACCAGTGGACAGGTCCAGAAGGATGGGGGCTATGCTGGCTTAAATCTCCTAGCCCTCTTGGGAATGGAATTTCAGATCCTGCTGCTGCCAGGTCCCAAGCTGACCTCGGGGCTCAAAACAGGGCTAATGAGGCCAAGGCCTGGGGCCTGATCTATTCCAGGAACATTTGTCTTATTTCCTAAGGCCAGAGTCAACATCTCGATCTTGGTCTGTTGCCTAGCAAACAAGCATTCGACATTAAGGATGAACCCAATGGGAGCAAGGCTGGCTCAGCTATCCCTCTCCTGCTGTAGGAGAACCCTAAGCCCCTCCACATCTTATGGGTTGAAGATGGGCTACCACCTAGAATACATGGCCCCAGGAGATCATGAAGTGAGACTATATCTTTGAAGGGGCTCACATAAAGAGAAGCACCCCTCTTCCCATTTCTGGTTTCCAGAGGCAGGATGAGCCCTGAGAAAGCCCCATCCTAAAGGATGATTTGCAACCCATTCCAATCTTCCAGCTACACTATCTCCTGACCCTGAGGTACAACAACACTGCACACACAATCCATGCTCATCCCAGAAGCCCAGACTACCTCCCCAGGGGGTCACAAGCCTCATTTAACCATTACATGCCTGACGTGTGCACAGAGCACCACACAGAATCAAAATCCCATGTGCAAAGGCATGTTCTACCCCTCCATACCCCTAGCACAACAAACTGGTGGTCCACCTAGCACAGCAGCCTTCCCATGTGTTTGGTGTGTCCTACCCAGAGATAGCCCAGTGCTGCTTCTAAAGTTTGCATTGGTTGCCAACATTTAAAAATTGTGGTTTTGGGGCGGCACCTGTGGCTCAAAAGGGTAGGGTGCCGGTTCCATATGCCGGAGGTGGCGGGTTCAAACCCAGCCCCGGCCAAAAAAAAAAAAAAAAAAAAAAAAAAAACTGTGGTTTTTGCTCTCAAATCTCAAATCTCTAGCTTCCCTTTAGGCCCAATTCCTATGTGACAGTGATAACCTACAGCTGAATAACAAATATTTTGAACGGATTCTGTCCTCTTAAGTTTACAGGAGACCCCCCTAGTTCCTATAATACCTGCTCCTCTGAAGACCAGGGTCAGCTGCCATTGATCACTGTGTCTGTGTCACTGTTTTTCTTGCATCAATTCTGCTTCCTTTGTTGATGTTGTTAGCCTGACTTTGGTATTAGCATTTGTAATAGCTGTCATATACTGCCTGTGTCCCCCAGGGCCAGGTGCTGTCACCCATAGTCTCACATATCAGCATGCCTGCCCCTCCCTCCATAGCCCTCACCTTGTGATGTCTTCTGTCAGTTGGGCAGGGTCAGGGGGGTAGAATTTGACAGTGAAGGCAAAATTCCAGGGGCTGCCTAGGAGAAGAAGATGAGAAGAAATCAGAGAGGCCCCCGCATCCCAGTTGTGGGGCCTAAACTCTGGTCATCTGACCCCAGATCCCAGGCTCTTGACCATAACAACTCCTTGGAAAAACAGCCTCAAGGGGAAACAATCTCTATCTTAGGAATAATAACAGTAATAATAGTTAATACATACTTGGGGTTACTAGATACGGCCCCATTCTAGGCACATGCAATTACTTTTTTTTTTTTTTTTTTAAGACAGAGTCTCGGCTCGGCGCCTGTGGCTCAACCGGCTAAGGCGCCAGCCACGTACACCTAAGGTGGTGGGTTCGAATCCCTGACCCGGACCCGCCAAACAACAATGATGGCTGCAACCAAAAAACAGCCGGGCGTTGTGGCGGGCGCCTGTGGTCCCAGCTACTTGGGAGGCAGAGGCAGGAGACTCGCTTGAGCCCAGGAGTTGGAGGTTGCTGTGAGCTGTAATGCCACGGCACTCTGCCCAGGAGGACAGCTTGAGGCTCTGTCTCAAAAAAAAAAAAAAAAAAAAAAGACAGAGTCTCACTATGTCACCCTCAGTAGAGTGCAGTGGCATCACAGCTCACAGCAACCTCTAACTCTTGGGCTTAAGTGATTCTCTTGCCTCAGCCTCCCAAGTAGGTGGGACTACAGGTGCCTGCCACAGTGCCCGGCTATTTTTTGTTGCAGTTGTCACTGTTGTTTAGCAGGCCCGGGCCGGTTTTGAACCCACCAGCCTTGGTGTATGTGGCTGGTACCACAACCACTGTGCTACGAGCGCCAAGCTGCAATTACTTATTTAATCCTCACGACAATCCTAAGTGTTATCATTACCCCACTTTACAGATGAGGAAACTGAGGCAGAGAAACTGTTAAATGACACAAGAAGTAGTGATAGAGTTAGGATTCAAATCCAGGAGGTCTAGCCCCAATATCTATTTGTTTAACCATCCCTCTAGACCTCCTCAGGGAAACAAGAAGAAAACAACTATTGAGCACTTGCGTGCGTCCATATGTCCATATATGCCATTTAACTGTCACCTCTATCTCATTAGGCAGGGACTAGCAATCCACTTGCCAAGGAGAAGCAGGGGTCCAGGGAGGTAAAAGACTTGCCCCAGGTCCCCCATGTGATGAGCACTGAGGCTTGGAAAGAGATATATACCCAATTCTGAAGCCTAGGACACAAGAACTCACGGGGCCACCTTCAGAAGGCTAAGGGGCTGTCACAAACAGAAGATAGGTGGGGATAAATTGTTTCACTGGGACAGTAGGAGTAGGATGAATGGCTGGATGTTACAGGGGTAGTGACAGAGACTATGGTTCTGCTGGAGAAGGCACTTGCTAAGGATCAAGACTATTCCCCAGTGACTTGAGGTGGCCGCAAGAAGAAATCATCCACCAACACCTGGGCTGTATTGGCAGGACTGCAGGCAAGAGCTGGGAAGGATGATAGACCTAACCATTAGGTCTGGCTGTCTGTCTTTCCCAAGCTCCTGGTTCTTACCAAATACTGCACACTTGGCTGCCTGTATATGTTCTGATTCCTTTAGGCATGAAAGACAAGCCTCTCAGCCAGGCTAGGGCTTCTAGGGGATAAAGTCCAGGTCCAGGACCCTGTCGACCTCCAGAGGAGCTGACCCTATCTGTGTGCCTGCTTCTTTGTTTCTAACTAATAGGAACCTACAGGAAGAATTCCTGGAGCCCCTTCCTGCAGAGTCAGCTGGCATCCCTGGGCCCAGCTGCCTGCTGTCATGGCAACAGGCTCAGCTACAGTTTTTCAGCTGGGGGACCAGGGAGTCCAGGAGAGACTAACCACAGCCAAGGAGGAGGGGCCCTGGGAGGAGGCATCTCTGCCTCTAGGCTCCAGGTGTCCACCTACTCATGCTGCCTTGATGAGGCTACCTTCCTCCTCCTTCTAACATTTGAAAGCCGTCCCACCCCTCCCAATATGACTATTCTCTCTGGGCCAAAAAGGACAGGCTGTTGGGCTGCTCGTTTGCCTTCACCTCAGGCCCTAAAAAGAACATAGGATGAACTAGAAGACCAAGGCTTAAGACCTGGCTTGGACAATACTTGGCTCTGTAACCTTGGGTAATAACTATCTCTCTCTGGGCCTCTGAGCAAAGAAAGGGTCATTGATCACTGAAGTCTGCGCCAGCCCTGGATAGGAGGGTGGCTGTTTCCAGGCCATCTGCTTATTCTTTGTCCTAGATGACTCTGCAGGTACCTTCTAGGGCTGACATCCTGAATGAATTTATGATTCTTCTGCTAACTTGCTACGCAACTCTGCATGGTCCTTTCTCTTCTCTGGGCCTCAGATTAGTCATTTATAAGAAATGGTCTACAGTCAGCCTCCCCCAAGGTCCTCCATGCTTAGTGAATGAACTCATAGGTCTGAATGTACTTTCCAAAGTAGAAGGGAGCAGGACAACCAGAACCCTTATAACTTGAAGCCTGAAGCCCCCACCTCCCTTCTACTTCATCCCCAACCACAGAAACCCACTCACTCCGTATCTGCTTCTTGATTTCCTTGGAGGGATCCAGCCAATTCTAAAAGAAAAGACAAAGATCTTTAGAGGGAAAATGGAAGAAAGGACCAGGATTGGGCTAGGGGAGAGAAAGATCCTGAAATGTCTCTAGATAGCCCCTAGTGAGGAACACCCTTCCTTAGCTGAGGATATATCACAGGCCTGGGATTCAGTGCCCTGGAGCTGGCATTGCCTTGAGACAGCCATACTTACAAGATGATGAAGCTGTAACGGGACTGGCAAGAAGGAAAAAACTTAGACAAGAGGCTCCCAGGGCTAGGGAAGAGGTAGAGGCAGGGAATACTTCAGTTCCCCCACTCCCCAGACAACTCAAGCAGTCACACCAGGGATGTCCAAATGTCTGGGGTGACTTATGGATCACAAAGAAATGACTGGGGGTGGCAGATAGAGGCAGAGAACCAAGAGGATGGATAGGTCTAGCCAAACCTTGGGGACATGCAGACAGAAGATGCCTAATGAAGATGTGAGGACTGATGAAAGCCATGAGATGTGGTCAGGACCATGGGGGCCTATGGGAAGAGGTCTACACTCGCCCATCAGGCCTCCCCTCCCTAATCCTGCTCTCCAGCCTAGATACCTTTTGGCTGTCTGCATCACAGAAGGTCAGGCCAAAGTAGTCCTTCTCCAGGAGGTTGAGATGCTCACAGACCAGGTCAAACAGCACCTGGCCCCGGCCATGTTTCTGAAAAGGAAAGCAGAACTGTTATGAGGCCAGAATGCACCCTAGAGTGGGACTGGGAGACACCCAATGCTCCACCAGGACAACTCAAAAGCCCACAAGAGCTGTTTAGTATCTGGTCAGGAGTGTGACACTCCTGCCACAACACCTGGCTCTGCTCTGAGTCCTAAGGGATCCTGGGGATGACAGAAACGCCCAACACCCATCTTCCAAGTTCTGCTGGGATCTTTCTAGCCCTTGGATGTGCTTAGAGAGAAGTTGAAGTAGATGTGTGGGGAGTGACTGATTTCTCTGTCCTTTTTAGTGATTAAGTTAAGAGGAGGCTAACTGGCTCGGCGCCTGTGGCTCAAGCGGCTAAGGC
>NW_003852420.1:18008509-18026232 GCF_000181295.1 Otolemur garnettii | reverse complement strand
GTTGTGGCGGGCGCCCGTGGGCCCCGCTATTTTGGGGGGCGCCTGTGGTCCCAGCTACTTGGGAGGCGGAGGCAGGAGACTCGCTTGAGCCCAGAAGTTGGAGGTTGCCGTGAGCTGTGATGTCAGGGCACTCTACCCAGGGGCACAGCTTGAGGCTCTGCCTCAAAAAAATAAAATAAAATAAAAATAAAGTAAAGCCACCTTCTGAACTCTGCCATACATATGAAGAAGGGCCAGGAATGATGCCTAGACAGGGGTAGAACCTTGAAGGGTTCACAGAGCAGATAAATGAGAGCTCAGAATTAAGAGTGTGAGTCTGGGCCTATACAGGAAAGGAGACACCAAATATGAGGCCAGAGGGCCAATACCAGAGAGGGGGCACCTGCCATGCCATGGCTATGGGGCAGGGCCAAGCCACAAAGGCTTCTATATGGTCCAGATGACTGACAACATCCTTCCAATGGGCCACTCCCTGGGGTGACTAGTTTGTCCTAGAGACTTAAGGTGGTGCCCTAGACAGGGGTACTCACAGGGAAGGGTGTATCTCTTTCTCCACCCAATAAATACACAAAAAATTATTCTACTTTAAACATCAGTCTGTCCTGGGTGAGACAGGAGAGAGCCCAATACCTAGGCCTATTGGTCTGCAGGGCAGCCCTTAGATGGCAGTGTCCTTGCCAAGGTACAATCACCCTGAGAAAACTTCTTTGTGCCAGTCCTGTACCTCGTCTAATTCTACCTGCAATCATAACCACCTTCTCTGGGTCTTGGTGCCACCATCAGGACAAAGGAAGGCCGGGGCAAGGTCATCTCTCTGACGTTGTAGTCAGCCCAGGACTCCTGTGCTCTGAGGCCAGCTGATGGGGGACAGGGCATATAGCACTGGGTGCTCCCCTACCTCCACCTCACACTCATACTCGGAGGCATCAAGCAGAGTGACTCGACAGATGGCACTCTTGTATTTCTTGGCAATCTTCTGGGGTGATTTCTGGGCCTTGCTGGGTGTAGTCCTTTCTGATAGGCCATCAGCCTCACTGTAGTCTTTCTCTTCCATGTCTAGGCTCTGCAGGTCCAACCGAAGAAAGAGTCTGGTCAGTAAGCTTGAAACCATAGCCTTTCATATACATGAAGCAATAAGGAAGCAGCTAGGGCTCAGATGGACCCCACATGAGAGTCACTCTTCTCCTACGCCAAGGAGGTGACCAGGGTCTATAGTTAATATATACAGGAAGAGAGCCAGAGCTCCCACATGCAATGGGGTGGACTCATGTGAGGACTCTGCTTTTTCCCTGCAGGATGCTGCTGCCATAGACAGCCTTGGCAAGCAGAAGCGCCTCACAAAACCAAACCTGGTGACCAGAGTTGACCTGCCTCCCTAGAGTAGTATATGAATCATCAAGGCGTCCATCTGGTCTCCTCCTGTGCATCTGTCACTAGATCTAGCAGGACGGTGGGCACTGTGGACTGATCTAAAGGAGGGATAGGAAGCCAGAACCCACCAAGTAGTCCTAACTCTGCCACTGACTCCCTCAATGACCTTGGCCAATTTCTTGCCCTCTCTGGGCCTGTCATGAATCAAGGACGGCATGAGTTAGCTGGCTAGGTGAATCCCCTATAGCTTTAAAGTTATGGGTTTTGCTCCGAGGTCACACTGGTCTTGCCAAGCTAGAATGGACAGGTTCAAGGGGTAGGAAAATAATCTGAAAGAACATGGGCTTCAAAATCAGACCCAGATTAGACTCTACCTCTATTACTTTATGGCAGTGTGACTTTGGGTAACTAATTTCATCCTGGTGATTCTCAGTTTCTCCACGTATAAAATGGGAGAGTTAATAGCTACCCTCTTTGGTTTGGTAGAATTAAATACAACAATGACCACAATACTCCTAGCACAGTGCTCAGCATGTAATGGGTCACTATTGAATCTTTCTTCCCTCTTGAGAATACACTAGAACTAGACCTGGAGAACTGACTGACAGGAAGAGGGATGCCCACACTCAGGTACACACCTGGTCAGCAGGCCGAGTGTCCTGCTGGGGCAGATGCTTCTCATTGGAGTTGGCCTCCAGGTGGCCGTGGCCTGCAGGGGTCACAGGGGTTGTGACAGCGGCAGCGGCCTCAGGCTGCTGTGGGGCCTCCTCCTGTGCCTTCTTCACCTCAGAATCGGGGCCTGTCTCTGTTGTCATGGTGACCAGCACGCCTGCATTGGCATGAAGCAGAACATGTGACAAAGAGGGACGGCAACTGTGTGATAGAGGGAGAGGGGCAGGAACCACATGCAGAGAGAGACAGATGGAGAAGAGTGGACAAAGAGCCACAGAGAGAAGGGAGGGAGGGAGAGACAGAGGAAGTGAAGATGGTGAGAGTCATGGGAAGGGAGGGATTGATGACCAAGGTCACAGGCACCCCTCCCACTCTCTCCACAGCTGCTTGGGGAACCTCATTCCTTAGCTCTTCCTCAGGATGAAGAGAGCCTCTCCAGGGAGCCTTATTCTGCTAGGAGTACAGTGGATGGTCAATGACCACCTCTTCACCTCCAGGCAGGGCCCCCACCAGGCTAGTTCTCCAGCCTCATCACCTGGCCCTGGGCAGTCCCTCAATAAATGCTGGATGCACTGAATTCAACCAAAGAGCCCTAGGTTCTAGGCCCTTCTGGCACTGAATATGGGCAAGCCTTTTCATGCCCCAAGCTTCGATTACTCCTGCCCTGCTAACTTCATAGGGATGTTGTCAGGATGGATCCAAAGGGAGGATGATAGGAAGGCACATTTTATAACACATAGCCCTGACAAGGTCCAAGTCAAAAGAATGAGGCTCCAGCCCCCAGCGTGCCACAGCTGAGGCAGTCCCTTCACCTCTCTGGGACTCATCTAAAAGTAAGCAACTCACAGGAATTATCTTTTGCACAGGCTATTCTTATCATCTCCTCCTTGGAGTGGTGAGAAGATTTCAGAGAGAATTAAGAACCGACTGTCCAGCCCCCTGCCCTATGCCACCATGGGAGGCCTCTAATAGGCAGCCGGCCAGCCAGTCAGATAGACAGATACTGCATCTACCCTGGGATACCCTACTCTCACTTCCTTTTTATTCTTCAGTTTCTCTCCCTGCATTACAGTGGGCACAGCATAGCACAAAGTCAAGAGCACTAGATACAAAGTCAGGGACTCTGAATGCCCTACTCAGCCACAGGAGCCCTCCAGGGCCTTAAGCTAAAGTTGATCGTGCATATGAGAAGGTTTTTTGTTACTGATGCTGCTGCTATCAGAAGGCAAAATGAGGCTGGGTGTGGTGGCTCACACCTGTAATCCCAGCCTTTCAGGAGGCTGAGTGGAAGGATCACTGGAGGTATGCCTGGGCAACATAGTGAGACCCTATCTCTATGAAAATGAAAAAAATTAGCCAGGCCTAGTGGTGTGTACCTGTAGTCCTAGCTACTTAGGAGGCTAAGGAGGAGGATCGTTTGAGCCCCAGAGTTCAAGGTTGCAGTGAGCTATATGATGTTTCTACTGTATTCCAGCCTAGGCAGCAAAGTGAGACCCTATCTCTAAAAGAAAGGAAGATGAGGAGAGTAAGGGAAAGCCTTAGTCCCCATCACCTCATCCCTATCCAGAAATCCTTGCCACTGCAGTCATTACTCTGGGATTTATGGGTAAAATGTAAAGCCATAGTTAAACAAAGGCTCTCCATCACTCACATGACAGTAAGCACCAATTCCAGGCCAGAGCACAAAGCAACAAGAGTGGCTCTAGGGGAGCTCACAGCCTTGAAAAAGTCAAACTGATGCCTGTCTGCCTAGCTTGGGATCTTTTCCAAGCCTGCACTTAAGGATATTGGTCATTATGTCAGATAAGGCCTATAGGCAGAAACCCTTAAAATAAATTTCTACTTAATTTTTCTTAAAAAAAAAAAATGCACAAAGTAATCTGCATGTTTTCTGCTATGAGAAGCAGAATCCACATGACTCTCATGGCCCAGGCAGCCAAGAGGCATATCCTCTTCTCCCTTTCAGATGGCCTCTGTCTGGCTTCAGCCCACACTCCCGGAACTTTCTCTGGGCCTGAGTCTTTTTGGAAATAACCAGAAAAACAATCTTAAATAAATATCCCAGTCTTCCTCTGCCCAGGTCTCTAGCAGAGCCTGCTGGCAGCAAATGCCTGGCACTACCAGAACAACAGATGAAAGGAGCTAGAAGTCTTGTGAGATAATTAAATACAATCCTCTTCCTTTATAGGTGAGATCCATAGAGCAAAAGAGACTTGAGTGACAGACATTTCCTCAGACAGGTTTCCTCTGGTTCCTCCACCCACTCTCTTCTCTACCCAGACTCCTGACTCGCCAGATCCTAGCTCTGGGTCCATTTTCTTTCCACTGTGCTTTAGCTGCCTTAAGCAAACCCCAAGGGAATCTCCTTGAAGGAGAAAGCACTAAGGTACTGGCTGAAAGCCAAGAAGGTGACAGGAGCCACCTCTGTACCTCTGCACCCCATGGCCAAGGGCTAGTGAGATAAATGATGGCTCATGCATGCTAGGGAGTAAAAGAAGATAAAAGAAAGATGTAAAAAATCATGGAAATTATGTGAATGAAAAAGCATGATATGCTTTGTACAGATTGATCTCATTTTAATTAATATACAAACATATACAGAAAATTCAGCCAAGTATGAACTGTAGTTATTTCTGAATGGCAGGAGGAGTACACATTATCATTTTTTCTTCTTTCTGTTATTTTTATACTATATTTGGTGATTCCTTGAATGAGCAAAAAAAATTAGAGGCTAAAAAATAAATTTTTCTGATGTACAAGGCTTGGTACGACAGGATGAGGAGACAAATTTTAAAATTTCTTTAGTTTGTTTTATTTACAAATTAAAAAGAGAAATAACATTATTTATTTTTAAACCTATGACGAAATATTTATTTTACAAGTCCAAGGATAACAGAATGGTTCTTTGTAGATCACAGAAAGGGAGCCAAGGACCTGGCCTTGGCTTCTGACATAGCCTGCCATGTGGGCACAGTTCTGCCCAGGACCCAATCAGCATGGACTGGCAGAGCCTGCCAAGCACCATAGAGGACCCCAGCAGGCAGTACATGCTGGTTTCTGTGGAGCTCTCTGCTACGTGGGAGGAGGAGACTCACCCAGGAAATGGCTAAACACTTAGCCAGGATGTGACTTAGATTTGCCAGTGTATATTTCAGCCTCTCAGAAGAGTCTGGGGACTCTGTGATGTGGAATGTGGTCCAGAGTTCCCAAAGAAGACTTCCAGGGTAGCGGGTGAAAGTGGAATTAGGTTGTCAAAACAGGGAGCATTTAGATAGGAGACGGCAGGAAGACAGTTTGAGCTGAGTACCATGTAGGCAAATGCTCAGAGATGGGAAAAGAGGGCTGGATAGGCAAGGGACAGAGAAGAGATATTTTGATACCTCAGAATAAGAAACCTATAAAGGTATGCACCAGACAGCCAAGAAGAAGGGACAGGTTGGAATCTGGGAGATGTGAGGGGCTAGAATGATACCTGCAACCTTGCTAGAGTCAGAGTATTCCTCTGCTGGAGAAGGACAGGGTTCTGAGTGCTTGGTCCAGAGCAGAGACTTCACACACTCATTCACCAGCCTCTCACAGCGTGAGTAGGGGGCCCTACCAATTAATGGTTACGAGCACAGGCTGTGGGCCAGGCAGACCTAGATCGAAGCCCAGCTCCACTTGCTCACTCTGTGACCTTGGGCAAGTGATTTCCCTTTTCCAAGCCTCATTTGCCTCTTCTATAAAATAGAGCCACTCCTTTCCCTCTCAGGGTGGGGATGGAGATTCAGGAAAATAACATGAAGAGAGCAATTAGCACTCAAAAAAACAACCCTCAGAGGAAGGGTCTATAATTACAAGCAGTAGTGGGAAGCTGCGGTGAGGAGGGGCCTGAGAATAGTCTAGAAGTGCCCACCCAGAACGAATGGAAAAAGAGACGCTCTAAGAGACATAGGCCAGTAGGGCCAGACTGATGACACTGACATATGAAAAGCCTAATGCACAGGATTAGAAAAGGGAAAGGTCAGCCAGGGAAGTAAATGCTGACAGCACTCGCGCCAGCTTTGTCTGGAGAAGAGGGGCCCAGTGAGGCTGGGAATGCTTGCTTAGCCTGGACTGGGGCTGGCCCAGCAAGCTGCCAGGATCTGATCTGATGCTATTCAATATTGCAACCACTGTCTGACTCCCCTGGCTGGAAGGTGTTCCAGTGGCACTAAGCAGCCCTCTTATGCTGTGGCTTTTCATTTGGGTGGCCTGCAAGGAAAGGGTGTCCTTACTCCAGCTGAAGCAATATCCACTCAGCCTGACAGTTGCACTACTCCTTAAAAATAAATCAACTGGCATCTGGTTTATCCATCATACCATCTACACCAGGGTTAGCATGAGTCAGCATCCCTAAGTCCAGTAACTTGGATTTATTCTTTTTCTCTATTCCAACAGCCATTGCCTGGGTCAAAGCCACTATCAACTGACTCCTGTATGGCTGCCCCAGCCTGTTCCATGGGCCCTCTGTGGTTGCTCAAGCCTGCCTAAGGTTTATTCTCCACAGAGCAGCCACAAGGATTGTTTAAAAACTCAAATTGGATGCCCTTTTTGAAACCACCAATGGCTTCTCATCAAAATAAAACACAAATTCCTTATCAAAGCTACAGGCCTCTGCACATGGCTCCAGCCCATCTTTTAGCATCATCTCCCGTCCCTGATTGCCATCCTCACTATGAGTCTGTCACACTGGCTTTCTCTCTTTTCTTCAACTGTGCCAGGATTGCCCCTGCACTGAAGCTTTGTTCTTAATGTTCTCTCTGCATGGACAACTTGGCAGCTCCCACCTTCAGATTGTGAATCTACATGCCCCTTGATCACCTGTCTAATAATGTAAGTCTCTTCCTCTATTCTTACGGTCATAACATGCTAAGTTGTTTTGTTTCATTTGCTATTTTAACCATTTTTAAGTATAACAATTTAGAGGCATTAGTTACAGTCATAATGTTGTATAACAATCGCTCCTATCTAGTTCCAAAAAGTTTCATCATCCCTTACAGGAACTTTGTATCCATTAAGCAAGCAAGTTGGATTTGCTTGTTTGTTTTCATAGTAATTATCACCCACTGAACTTGTATCATTGATTGATTTACTTATTTGTTTGTATTCCTCCTCTAGAATATAAACTCCATTAAGATAAAAGTTTTGTCCTGTTTGCTGTTATCCCCAAGGGCTTAGCACAGTTCCTGATAAATAACACATACAAAAAGCTATCATTTATGGTCTGCTAAATGCCAGGCACTGATCTAAGTACTTTACCTCAATTAACTCATTTAATCTTCATAATAACCTAATCTCTTATTATCTTCACTTTACAAAAGCAGACATTGAAGCAGAGAAGTTGAGTAACTTAGCCCAGATCACACAGCTAGTAAATGGCAGTGCCAGAATTCACACTCAGAGGGTCTGACATGGATGAATGGATAAACGGATGAACTCACAGATGATGGATAGATGGAACACAATGAGATAATTTCTAACTATACCCAACTGGAGACCGGAGACCTAGGCTGCATTCATCTTGGGAGCCTTTCTGGCTGCTGCCATCCAGCTAGCCTCTCTGGATGATTTATCAGACCTTCAGCACTTGATTTTCCTGTCCAAATTCCTGATATTATCCTTCTTATTTTATTGATGAGGACACACAGGCTCAAAGAGGCACACTGATTTGCCCAAGGTCATAAGGCTGTCTGACTCCAGAGCTCTTCCCACTGTCTGACATTTCAACAGCCTCAGAGGTCTCAATCTGTACTAACTTCTCCCAGAAGTGAGGAGAGCCAAAGAAAGGTTTGTAAAGGTTAAAAAGCAAATATACTGGGAAGAGCTGGACTCAGAATCAGGACCACTGTTTCTAGTTTCAACGTTGTCACTTCCTACCTGATAGACCTTGGGTAAGTCACTTCTTCTTTCTATCAGTTTCCTCATTTGTCAAACAGGGATGAAAGCCCCTATCCTCCACATCAGAGTAAGGCTGTGGAGATAAAGGATATTACAGAGAATGAATAGACTTTGAGATACCAAAGTTAAAGTCCTAAATACAGAGGAGAGAGTATTACAGATGTTTATGACATGTATATGAGAAACATATCTTTGTGTGCTTATGAGGTCTAACAAGTAAGTTCGCAAATGTGCCACCCTGCATTTACATTGGCAGCACTGGATAAACAACTCAGTAAGGTTTCATAACCTTGGTATATCAGTATCTCACAATTTGTAGTTCATGTTGACTTATGACAGTGTCTTGTTGAGCGCATTCAGTATTATTGTTGTGTGTTTTTACGTGTCTTGTGAGAATGTTGGAGCCTGAATTAGAGCAACAAACATTCACAAATTTCTTGTTGAACTTGGAAAAAGTGGAAGTGAAATCAAGGATATATTAGTCTAGGTTTATGGGGATAATGTCATGAAGAAAACTCAGTGTGCAAATGGATCAGTTTTGCTGAGGGGAGAGAAAGTCTGGGTGACCAGTAATGAGCAAAACTGATGAAAATACTGCAAAAATTCATCAAATTGTGCATCAAAATTATTGGCTGACTAAACCAGACAACTAAACTAAAAGATCAACTAAACATTGATAGAGTAATAGCATAATCTTAACTGAAAACCATGGCCAACAACTCATAGCTTGTATTACTACAAAGCACCAGCTCCTACAGTACCATCTATGAGGGAATTTTTAGCCAGTGAACAAATAACTATATTGGAACACCCTCCCTACTCACCTGATCTGCCCCTAGTGACTTTTTCTTTATCTGATAAGAAAGGAGATAAAGGAAATATTGAAAGGAAGACATTTTGATGACATTCAGGACATCAAGGATAATACGATAACAGCTTTGATGGCCATTCCAGAAAAAGAGTTCCAAACTTGCTGTGAAGGGTGGACTAGATGCTGGTGTTGGTGCATAGCTTCCCAAGGGGAGTACTTTGAAGGTGACCATATGTTATTCAGTAGTGAGGTATGTAGCGTTTTTTCTAGGATGAGTTTGTAATCCTAATTGTAAAAACTCATAGCTCAGCACCCATAGCTCCAAGTAGGGCACCAGCCACATACACCAAGGCTGGCAGGTTCAAGTCTGGCCTGGTCCTGCTAAGCAACAATGACAACTGCAACCGAAAAAAAAAAAAAAAAAGCCAGGTGTTGTGGCAGGCACCTATAGTCCCAGCTACTTGGGAGGCTGAGGCAAGAGAATCTCTGAAGCCCAAGAGTTTGAAGTTGCTGTGAGCTGTGACACTATGGCACTCTACTGAGGGTGACATACTACCAAGGGCGACATAGTGAGACCTGTCTCAAAAAAAAAAAATTGTTAAGCATCATATGCATAGCAGTGGAACAACATGAGGACACACACAGCTACCTGTTTCTATGGCCATGAACAATCACTCCCTATATAATAAGGCCATCTCTTCTCTAAATCTTGGACACTGATGACACTGAAGACTTTTGCCCAGGTGTTCTTGGGAATTCTAGACCAGGTGAGAAAAGAGGTAATAGCAGGAAGAAGGGAAAGGGGGACAAATGGGCAGCATGCAGGAGAAACCAAATGGCAGGGAGAAAAAAATTCTTTTGTTTTGAATGATATTTTCAATAATCACAGTTACCAAGATAGCTCTTTCTTCTTGGGAGATCAAGGGGGCACATCTCTCCTATTTCCCTACAACCAGGATACCTGGGCTATTGGTTTCCATTTGCACCATCAGATCTGTGCCCTGCTTGAAGAGACAGGAGGACTGTCTCTTTGAGCCCCCTGGCCTGCTGGTTCCTGGCTGGGTTTGGCCAGCAGAAGGTGCTGGCAGGAAGTCAGAGAGTAGGAGGAGAGAAAGATTGGGTACATTTCCCTCAATTTCTCTCCCTGTGGCTCTGGTGGTGGCTGAGGCCCTTTGTGACAGCTCCCTGCCCAACTCCAGGCATCATGGAACTGAAGTGACATCATTCTCTTCCTCTGCCATATTAGTTTGTAGGTACCTCAATGTCCTTTGTGGGTGCCCGTAACCCTGCTTACACCTTTATTAACATCTCCTAAGTTGAAGCATCTTAGCGGAATTCTGTTTTCTGTCAGAATCTAATATGCCACCCAACACTAATTAACGATGAGGACAGCCTGGAAAGAGGCAGTACAGTCCGTGGGTTCAGGAAGACAAAATGAGAGGGGGAAACCTTGGGCAAGCCCTTCAACCCCCCGGGCCTCAGTTTCTTCATCTATAAAACCATGATAATAATCTTGCATATCTCACAGGTTTGCCGTGAAAATGAAATCAGAACATGCCCATAAAAGACTTAACATATGCCAAAACCTACAGTTAGTATTTCAGAAATAATGGATATTCTCATCTTTATTATTAAGTCCAAAGACTAAAATGTTAATAATAGCATTCCCTTGGAGAAGAAAATACAGACTTTTATTTCCATGTGCTCTGTATTTTTCCATTTTTTTCTACTATGAAAATGTATTACTTTTGGAGTCAGAAAAGAAAAGAAGAGGAGAGAGCACCTATTAAGGCTTCTTCTCCCTTTCTCAGTCGCTGGAGATGATACTACTTCCCTACAGGATTTCCCCAGTATTGAACATTCACTCCCTCAAGTGACAGTCTCTGGATGGATGTGAATGAAATGGCTGGAGAATGGAGGCTGAGAGAGCCGCCTTTGAAGCCTTGTGCCATCCTCGCAGCCAGACCCAAAGGATCTAAAAGGGAGCTGGGTCCACAGTCATCCTCATTGATGCTCTGGTCTATACATGGCAGTGGAGAGACAGCAATTTGTCAGAAGCTTGTGATACCATGGGCACCACATTAAATACAACCAAACAACACGAAGAGGCCACCACCATCAGGACTGGCTCCTTGCCCAAAAATTTCCTGTGTCACCACAGAGCCTCAGACTGATGTGCAGTTGTGGGCTGGGAACCACTTGATAGTATAGAACTGCAGAGTAATGGTATCAAAAAGGAAAAACGCCTCCTGTTTGGACCAGGCTGATGTCTGTACAGGAGGCAGACCAATGCCTCCTGCAAGCAGGGCATCCTCTGAGGGCTGGGCAACATGCTGGATGTCTCTTGGGCTGCATCTCATTTAAGCAGCACAAGGGCCACAGAGTAGGTGAACTTGTTCCCTAGTCTGGCTTAGCTGACAAGGTCACTCAGCTAGTCAGTTCGAGGAGAACCACTGAGCCAGGTATGCTGGCTCAGTGTCTAGCTCTCTCGACCTCCTCAATTTCTGTTACATCCCACGACCTCCAACTTGCTATAAACCATGTAACCAAAGCTACCGTTGCTCTGGATGTAGAAATAATAACAACAACAGTATCAATCCCTCCCACATGCAGGGTGCTCTACAATTTAAAGGCTCTTTTTATAATGATCATTTTGCTTGGACCTCACCATCTACTGTTTTTAAGAGTGAGTAAGCAACAGTGGTTATAAACATGGGCTTTGCAGCCAGAGCTGGAATCCTGACCCCATAAGCTTGATGACCTTGGACAGGTGACTTAACCTGTCTTGAAAAGAATAACCCCCTCACCTCAAGGGCAGTCAGTAAAAATGAAATGAGATACCACACAAAAAGCCCTCTCTGGCACAGTACTTGACATATAGTAGATACTTAGTAAGTGGCAGTGATGGGTCTGGTCAGTGAGGTATTACTGCCTTATAGGAGGACAAAATTAGATCTAGAGAAGGCAAAGTACACGTCCAAGGACACTTGGGGTAGAAGCAACAGCAAGCCCAGGCAGCCACTTACAGCAACCTGAAAGATCTGAAATTTTCCAAGGAAAGCTCCATAGTGGATGAGTGAAAGAATAGGTCATCGTGGGACATTCCCATTCTTTGAGGATAACAGGGACAGAACTTCGTCCAAATAGATCAGCTCAGGCTCCACTGGGAAGATGAGGGGACAGGAGCAAAAAGAAGCAGCAGACATTGGAGGGTAACTCTCATGCTTCCACAGTTTCTGACTCTCTCTCACTTGATTTTTATTAATTGTTTAATCACTGTTAGAGTTTATTGTCAGTGTTACTTAAAACACAATAAAACTGTAAACAACTTCTAATGTCCACCAGTAGGGGGCTGGCTGAATTAGCTAGGGTTTATCTGTTAGAAAATTAATTACAAATGTATTACATACCTACTGCAAAAACTTTCGAGACAAATTTTATATCTACTGACATGAAAAGATGTCGATAGGCTGTTAAATGAAAAATGCAAGTTGTAAAACAATAATCCAATTTATGATCCCATTTAGTTTATATGTCTATGTCAGTATAGAAAATATACTATAGGAAGGAAACATACCACACTGTAATTGGCTACTTCTGGAGAGTAGAATTTTGTTTGGAGAAGGTGAGAATAAACTTTTAAATTATTAGGATTTTTCATACATTTCTTTTGTAATTAAAACTAAATAAAAATAAATATTATATTAAACAAAGATTTGTTTGGGTCAGTCTTATTTACTTCTCATAAGACTTGCTATAACTCTATTTCTGCATGTTTTCTTCTAATCTCATACCTATGGTCATACCAAATTTTACATCACTGTGAAATATGAATGCTTATAATTTTATGTTTTTTTTTCCATTTAACATTAATTGTATCAATTAACAATATCACATTATGATATCATCATTATCATCACAGTTAAAGTTCATGGTTGATTTACTATGTGTTAGCTATCATGTCAAGAGTTTTACATGCCTTAATTCATTTAGTCTTTTAGTTGTCATTAGTCTTAATGACAACTCTAAATGCAGGTACTTAGACTATCCACATTACAGATAGGAAGATTGGGGCTTAAAAAGATTAATTAATTTGTCGAGGCCTCATAGCTAGTAAGAATAGAAACAAGATTTAAGCCCTGGTCTATGCAAGTCCCAAGTCCTCACTGGGAATCTCTTCATCTTACAAATATTGAGTGGTGAGTGAGAAGAATGTGGCAAGTAGGGAAGAGCAAGAATGAGGTGGGTTCTAGGTCTTACAACTTGTATGACCTTGAACAAGTCACTTCCCCTCTGCTTAGTTCACTCAATTATTCTTTCATTGGACAAGCATTTACAAATCACTGAGCAACTAACTTACTGTGATAGAACAATAAATAAAACGCATGACTGCTCTGGAGGAGACTGGAGTCTAGCCTCAAACTTATGCATAGGAAGGAAAGATCTAACCCCTGCCCCACCTCTATCACTGGGCAGCCATAAGCATGAAATTAATTAAGGATGCCCCTCCACTGCCAGAGGTTCTGCTCCCCTCTTTTCCTTTCATGCTTATCAATCTTCTTCCCTGTCAATAAACTCTGTCCTATCACTTAAAAAAAAATGAATCAAGGATGCAAAAGAGCTTTGCAAGTGCATATCTCCCCATACTCCATTTCTATGCATTCACCACTGCATATTATTTTATCCACTGGATGTTCCAAAGCATTCTCAATCATCTTCCTATTGTTGGACACTTAGTCCCAATTTGCTGCTATTATAGAAAAAGCTCTGATGGGGACATATCCAAAAGAAATAATTCAAAAGAAAAAAAAAAGCCAGATGCAAAAGATGCTGCCCAACCTTCCAAATGACTGAAGGGAGACAAGACCTTCTCAAACTTACCAGGGGTCTCACACTGAATTTCTGACCCCTTTGGCCTTCCCCATCCCAAGCTCTTCTTCCCTCAACTTGGCAAGCCACCTACCTTTAAGGGACACCTTAGAGAAGCTTCCACTTTTTTCCCTCCCTAGCCCTCTAAGTCCTCATAATTAAGATTTCTCCTGTAAGGTCACAGTCCACCTTGCCAAAAGGACCTTCCCAAAACACAATTCTGTCATGCTCGTTGGCAGACCAAAATGTTGCAAAGGTTTCCCGAACCTCCAGGCTCATGTCAAGTTGAAACACCTTAGGCTGACATTTAAGAGAGACGAAAGAGGGAAAGAAGTGGTGTTTACTCAGTTCCTGCAGTGTGTCAGCACTGCGCTAGGTGCTTTATATAACAACCACAACATGGTCCCGATGAGACAGGTATGTTTAACTACATTTTGCAGATGAGCAAAGTGAGGCTCAGACCAGCTCAGTGATGTGCCCAGGGCCACATGGCTAGTACAACCAATGCTGTGACTACAGCATTCTAGTCTGGTGCATTCCAGAGCTTCATCAAAAACCCAAACATAAGCTGTCACCTTGCAGTTTGCCCCCTTCTACATACATACCCTACCTGTTCCAGGAACAACCAGACCATCTGCTCTTCTTCCAAGGTATCTCTATTTCCTTCCTCTCTGACCTAGGGAGTGGGTACCCTCCACCCTAAAACTATCAAAGCCTTTTTCGCTTTTAGTGCCCAGCTCAAAGTTCCCCATCTTTTTAAAGCCTTCCTCGCTGAGCATATGCAACAGCACATTCTTTACCTTTGCTGTGTCATCTTCCAGTCTCTTCCAGCTAGACTGTGAGAGGCATGCATCTGATTGAAGCATTATTTCAAAATGAACAAAACTCAGTATGACCCCTTAGAAACTATAGGCTGCCCAGCATGGCTATCAGAAACATAGCTCTGACCCATGCTGCCTGACTCCCTCCCTGAGATCTAGCTGTCTGACCTTTAGCAACCGTCTTTCCCTCAGTAAGCCTCAGTTCCCTCAATCTGTAAAATGGGAAGAATAATACCTACACCTCATAGAGTTTTGTGAAGATTGTATGAGTTATACATAAAAGGCCTTAAAACAGTGTCTGGCATGTAACAGGTGCTCAGTAAATGTTAGTTATTATTATTCTTATCCTTAAGCCTCCATTCCACAAAGGAAAGCACTGCCAGCCTGTTCCAGCCCCACTCCTCTGCCCAGGCTCAGGTCTTGCCTATAGGGCCCCCTCTTCACAGTCCTTGCTGGTGCCTCTACATTCCCACTCCTCATGTGGTTTCTGGTCATTGGAGCCCTACCAAATGTGGGAGGGGACACAGGGCAGGGCCAACCCATCTTCCCTAATACCCAATGAGAACAGGGAATCTAGAGATTCCACACTTCCCAGAGATCCTGGCCAGGAAGCAGAAGGCCAAGGCCAATCCTTCTCTGACAGCTCCTAGCCTGTATCTATTTGCCTCTGCCCCTCAGGACCACAAAGCCTCCCTTGCCTTGCCAGACACAACACACACACCTCTCCACTTGGACTGGTGCTGGACTACTAATTGCCTGGTACTCCCCAATGCTGCCCCAATATAATGTCATGGTAGAGAAGCGGCTCTGGACTAAGGCAGCTCCCCACTTCCCACTTTACTTAGGTGACATAACCTCTCTGAGTCTGTTTCTCCTCTCTAAAAAGCGGATAATGATAGTACCTACATGATAGGCTTGCTGTGAAACGATGCAAAGCATTTACTACAGTACATGGCATACAGTGAGTGCTCAATAAATGCCATCACTCTGATAGTGTAATGGTTGATATTACTCCAGGTAGAAATGACCATCCCCTTTTAAGAAATGGAGCAGATGCCCCGCATGGTGGCTCATATCTCTTATACTAGCTATTCAGGAGACTAGGGAGGCAGGAGGATCGCTTGAGCCCAGGAATTTGTAGCTGCAGTGAACTATGATTGTGCCACTACACTCTAGCCTAGTGACAAAGCAAGAAAGGGAAGAATGGGTAGAGAAGTCTATAAGGACGCCCACAGAGATGTCCAGGCTCAGGCTAACAAGTACTTCCCACCTCAACCTGAGGAGTCAGGAGACCCTCTCTGCTGCCCCCTGGAGGCTTAAGAGCAGAACATCATATGCTATCAGCTCTATACTCCCAAGAGGGTCCTGGGCACTGGTTGTCCTTTCTCTCAACCCAGGCCTTTCCTGCCCACTTACTGTGGTAAGGGTCCCTCCTGGGCAGGAGCTCTCAGCTCCAGTGTCTAGCTTCTGGCAGAGTCATATATATGAGACAGTCACAGAGGCAGGGAAACTGGCAACTGGGTTACAAGAACTCCCCACCAGGAGGTAGAAGCCCGGGGTATGTATTGCTGGCTGCTCACCCACTCAGCTGCTATGTGACATTGAGCAAGTCACTCTTCCTATCTAGACCTCATTTAATCTTCCAAATAATTTCTGAGTAAGGACTACTGGAATAAACATTGTTCTCATGTGGGGTTTTATGGAGGAAGCCCTTCAAGAAGCTCACAGAACTGAGCCCAGGGAACTGCCACATGGTCTAGGAAAGATTTTAATAAGAACAATGCCCCTTGCACTGGTCTTCTCTGGGACTGCCTTGAGGTGTCCCTGAAATTCTAGGGACCATCCTCTGTGCATGCATTGCCAGGCAGGCATGACCTCAGCTGGCCAGCAGAAGCCAGCTCTATCCCTGCACGGAGCTGCCAAAGTCTCCTTGGGCCATGATGGCTCAGAGAGGAGGCTGGCACAGGCTGCCTCTGTCGCAGGCTCCATCTGGAGGAATGGGTGGGTAGTAGGCACACAGCCGCCTCTATTCTCATACCCTTGCCTGGGACAGACAGCACCAGGTCTTCCAGGAGCTGGTGAGGGCACCATCTCAGTTCCCAGCTCTCAACCTGGCCCAACTGCTGCTGATTCTGGAAGACTCCTAATGCTGGTGGGAGGGGGAAGATGGAGCAATTGGACCCACACAGCCCTGGGAGGTCCTAAATCCAACCCTCTTACACTCCCACCTTTGGGTGCAGAGGAGGTGCTATGTAGATCTAGAGTGAAGGTGGGAACATGTGGTGGTGCTCTCCCCCCTCATGCACCCCATTGAACGCATCCTCAGAGCTCTGTGAGAAAGCAACAACCATGGCCGGCAGCTGAAACAGAGATAAGCATCCCTGAACTTCGTAGTCCTTGTCCAGCACCTCAAGGTCCCCATAGACCACTTTGGCCATGTAGCTCTGCCAATAGGTAGGCTGAGTACCCAATAAGTATCCTGGTGGTGGTAGTGATTTGGCTGTCATGCCTATCCCCAAGACCCCAGCCTTTTGGGCCCTTGGACTTTACCAAGTGTGAAAGTGCCAGATGTGACTGGGACATACAAGTCTTCTCCCTTTGGCCAGTGGAGAAAGCCTCTGGCCAGGACAACACCAAGCCAAAGCCAGAGAGGTCTTTCGGCTGAGGTCTGTGCCCCCCAGCTCTGATAGACTTGGAAGGGAGGTGGGATGGGAAACGAGCCCAGAAGGGTCTGTAACCAGAGTGTAAAGATGAAGGCAAGAGCTTGCAGCATCCCAACCTCTACCAAGAGCTGGGAATGCAGCATCTGAAGCCAGAGAAATCCAGAGAGACCTTGGCCTCCAGAGGTGGTAGCAAGAGTAGTCTGAGAGCACCGAGTGGGCCAGAGTGGGCCAGCCCCGGGGAACCCAGCACCCACCGACCATTCATCCAACAACTGGACGAGTCCACGGCCTCTCCAGGCCTTGTGCGCGACTGCAGACCTGGGAGGTGGGGAAAAACAGCAAGGCTGTCCCCCACACTAGCCAAGGGGCCAACAGCCTGCAAACTCAGTTCCCGGTCTCGCCTCCATTCCTCCCCCACGGATAGAGGCTGGGCCTAAATGTTTCGAGCCCCCAGCCACCAGTGCCACCTGATCCCCCGAACGTGCCTACCTGGGCCTGGGGGTCCCCATCTCCGGTAGGCTGAGTGAGGGGCGGCCCCCTCGGTTCCTAGGGTCGGCAGGCCGCGGGGCGGGGCGGCGCGCGGGGTCGCGGCGGGCT
>NW_003852420.1:18006918-18008311 GCF_000181295.1 Otolemur garnettii | reverse complement strand
CTCGAGCCTGCCTCCTCGCTAGCGGCGGCCCTGCCCCTGCCTCCGCCTCCTTTCTGTTGGCTCCCTTTTCCCCCTCCCTCTCGCTCTCAGCCTCCCAGGCCACCTCCTCCCCAGTCGCAGCCTAGCAGTCCTCGGACCACTGAGGGACCGCGCAGCAAGAGGTAACTCTTGAGCCTCAGCAGCCCCCACTCTGGTCCTAGCCAGACCCTCTTGGGGGGCTCAGCAGCCAGGGAGGGAGGAGGAGATAAAGGGGGTAGCATCCCTGACTCAGAAGGGGTGACTCAGCCTCAGTGGGCCTCTCATCCCACCCAAGCCGGATCCCCTCACCCCTTCTGCAGCACCGCAGGACAGAACCTCCCTGGGAGTCAGCCTTCGTCCCCCATGAGGGAGGAGGTTTCCACTATCTCCTGGGAATCCTCTGTGCTTCTGAGTCTCTTTGAGTGTACAATTGTCCAGCTGTGCACTGGTGCCAATGACAGTTAAGTGTACCAGTGGGGACAGAGATCTATTGAGGACTGGCCTGTGTACTGATGTGTTTGCTCTACGTGTGTGAGCACAGGCAGGGTGCACAGGGACTCCAGAAAGTCAGGGGAGGTGGCCAAGGGGCCTATGGCAGAGGTCATAGCTCAAAACCAAGCTAAACCCTGCTCCTCTTCTCAAATAGCACTGTTAAAACTCAAAACACAGGTCCCCAACCACTGCAGGGCCTCCACCTCACATGATCCAAAGGCAGGGACCTTGAACAGCGGAGGACTCTGGAAGGCAGAGGGCCTGGGTTCCAATCTTCTCTACCACTGCCTCAGCAAGTACCCCTGGGCAAGTTGCTCCCATGCTGTGGGCCACCACAGGGTACACAAAAGATGAAAGGGCTGGATGGATCTATCTCTAGGATTCCCAGTTCATGGACAAGGCCTGGAGAATGGTGGGTAACCCACAACATGATTTCCAAAGATTTCTGCCCATGGGTCCACTAAGCCCATAAGACCACTATCCCCTAATCTCCCCCCACCAGAATACACGTTTATTCTTTCATTCTCCAAATCGTTTCTCACTACCTACTATGTGCTGGACACAATTCTCTCAACCACAGAATCCGCTATACCAGGAAGAACAGAAGGCCCAGGCTGGGAAGCAGCCGGATATGAGCCCAGCCATCCGTCCTTCCATGCTGCAAATCTCTTGGCATCAACCTCACCACTGGGTTATCCATCTCTACTCTGCTCATCGTGTGCTATCCAGACAACCACCTCTCTCCTTCTACTCCTCCCTCTCCATCATGGCGACTTTCTACCCAAAGTCCTAACTCCCATCCTAAGGCCTCCACAGAATAAGGCAATGCTGGCTCGGCACCTGTGGCTCAACCGGCTAGGGCGCCAGCCACGTACACCTAAGG
>NW_003852420.1:18001265-18006706 GCF_000181295.1 Otolemur garnettii | reverse complement strand
AAAAAAAAAAAAAAAGAATAAGGCAATGCTCTCTGCGCAGCACCCCCTTAGAGAACTCAGAATAGCAACTGCATTCCTTTGCCACATCCCCAAACCAAGCCTTCTCCAAGCTAAACAGGAAAAATTCCTTTGCCAGGTGTCCTGAGACACAGTTTATGGTACCTGCAATCTCTTCCTGCTCACCAGGTTCAGGACACAGGCAGAAAACAGAATGAAGCCAGCTCCTCCTAGTCCTGGAGAACATGTGCATTATCCAGAGGCAAGAAACAAACAAATCAGCCCACATCAATTCGCAGAAGGACCAGAGTCCTGCTTGGCAGACTTCCTTACAGATCCTCTCCTTTGCCTTTGGACTCCTCATTGCCCTGGACTTCCAAATTCAGTTCTTCAGAGGAGCTCCCCACGAGTCCCATGCAGGCCCTGTGGGGGTGGGGTGGGGTGGGGAAGGCATGGCCCTGGGCAAGTCACTTTACCACATAAGGTGCCCTGTTTTAGTTCAGTTCACTATACATTTATTCAAATGAATGAGTGAAAGGACTACTAAAACAGGACACACTACTTTCTACCTGTGTCCGCTCCTGAACCTAGTAAGCAGAGTAAGTGAAGGTACCAGAAGCTGTGTCTCAAGACACCAGATGAATTTATTGTGTCATATGCACATCAGCTAAGAGATTCTTGACTGCCTGCATTTAAGTATTTTGATTCCAAATCAACTGGCAGCCTCTCCTGCAGGCTGGCCTTCCCAGTGGGCAGGAGGCTCCTCATTCCTCCTAGCTCAATTCTCCTTCCCTGGTCCCCTCCCTTTCCTCAGTCTCCCAGGCAGAGGCCCTCCCCACTCCTTTGCTGAGGCAGGGCCACTTTCCCACCCTCCTTAGCCAGAGGAACCTCTTACTTTCCCAGGAGAATCCAGGCTATACTGCAAAGGCCAAAGCAGGATGTTCCCAGACATCATTCTGGATTTATACCCAAAGGGCTCAATTCACTTCAGGTCAAGGAGACCACACAGAAAATTAGGGTTCTTTTATCATCATTTCTATTATTATTATTCACTAATATTTCTATCAGCACTTTCTAATTTCCAAAGTACTTTCATGTATCATCTTCACAGCATATTATGAGATAATATCATCCCTCATTTTATAAATAGGCAGGCTGAGGCCCAGAGGAATAAGTAGTGGTGACTCGTCCAAGGTCACACTGGCACAACAACCCAAGCTCTCTGGACTAGACACTTTCCACTTTACCCAACAATAACTGCTGGGTAAATAACTCTCTGAAGAACACATGGCTCCTATAGGCATCAGCTGAAATCTAGTTACTGGGCTGTTTTTATTCCTCATGCAGGGAAACTAAGGAATGGGAGCAGGATCAACCCAGAACCAAGTATCATGAAAGCCCTCCCAGAGAAATGCCAGGGACCTAGCTAAAGAAGGAAGAGTCCACCCAACAGAGAAGGGCTCTGCCGCTCATTTAGCTATGAATTCTGCCTCCAACCCTAGTTCTCCTACTTCTTTCTGTATTACTTGGGCAGGTTATTTGATCTCTCTGAGCCTCAGTTTTCTCACCTATGAAATGGAAGACTCTTTCCCTGGCCTGCATCTGTCGCTAGGCTGCTGTGATGGGAGGTCAGCAAATGCTTCCAAAAGAAGACAGGACTCCTCATCAGACTCTCTGCTCTGCCTAGGAGATAAGAGAATTCTTTTCTCTTAAATTTTAACTGGAGGGAACTTGACGTGAAAAAGTCCATGATAAAGGAAAGCCAGGAGAAGGATGGAAGTGATTCGCTCCACTAGCTAGGATGACAAAGCACACACTGTCAGCCATAGCCCCCCAAGGTTGCTGGGGGGCAGAGACTCAACCAAACACTTCAGGCAGGGCCCCTCCCACTCCATTTTATCGTTCAAAGGAAGGTATCAAGGCCTTGAGCAAAACAGCAACTTGCCAATGTCACCCCACAGTGGTCCCCTGACTCCCAGCCACCAGGGGCCCTTGACTCCTGAGTGGGCATTATAAAGTAGGAAGCGCTCCCAGCCCAAGGACTTCATTTTTCATTTGGCAAGCTGTGAGCCAGGCTCTGGGCACTGGGGAAGGCAGAAAGAACTGGATATAATCTCTGCCCTTGAATTTATAATCAGTTTGGTGGGGACACGTAAACCAGCACATCAGAGGGTACCAGAAGATTAATCACCACCATTTTCTGAACACTTCCTCTCTGCCTTCCACTAGACACACATTCATTTGTTTAATCCTTAAGACAATTCTCTGGCACTGAAATTATTAATCCCTTTCACAGTTAAAGTATCTGTAACTGAGGCTCAGAGTGGGTAGCAACTTTCTGGAGTTTACCCAGCTAATAAATAGCAGGGCCAGAATGTGAATGTCAGATCTGTCTGACACCAAACCCTTATAAACTTCTCCCTGCCTCTAGGGCTATGCTAACCAATATGGTAGCTACTAGCCACATGTGGCTACTGAACACTTATAATGTGGCGTATGCAAATTGGAATGTGCTGTAATTCTAAAATATATACTGGATTTTGAAGATTTAGTACCAAAACCAAAAATTTAATATAGCTAATTAATAATTTTTGTATTAAAATGATATTATGGATTGGGTTAAATAAAATAAGTCTTTTGAATAATTATTTCATCTGTTTCTGTTTGCTTTTTTAAAATGTGGCTATTAGAAAGTTTAAAATTACACATATTATATTTCTTTTGGTCAGCATAGGTTTAGGTTAACTCAGCCCATGGGGATCAGAAAAGGCTTCCTGGAGGAGAGGACACCTAACCCAAGCTTTGTTAAAGCTGTGCTCACAGGGAACAGGGTATTCCAGAGCAAGAGAGCTCCAGGGCATCTGGCTCTGGCTCCAGAGGACAAGGCCTGGGTGAACTGAGCTGTAGCCCCAGGCCACTCACAGCTGGGCCAGAGAGGAGCTATCAGAACCAAACTTTCCAGAGCAGCATGACTCACTCACCTGGGAAGTGCTGCTTGACAAGGCTGTCCCCAGTGATGGTGGTACTCTGTGGAAGGCGCCATGGGGCAGCTGTGTCTGGGGGGAATAGAAAGAGTGGACAGGTGGCAGTGCCCACATTGCAGCACTGCCTCTATCCAGCTGCCCCTACCTCTCCTCCTCCATCCTTTCCAGAAAGCTTCTCAAACAGTGCAGTCCCTGGGGACTTCACCTTTCTCTGGAACCATCCAGCCCAGACTGTGGGAACCACACACTCCTGCATTAGCTCTTACACTAGTGTGGGATAATGAGGATGCCTCCAAGCTGCACAGCAGGTCAGAGTGACTTTTCATATCTACTGTAGTATCGCTGAAGAGCTTAAGAGCAATGGTTACTTCTGGGGAGAGGGCTAAGACAGGGATGGGGATGCTCATTAACAGGAGCTACATACCTTTGGCAAGGTCTTAACTTCTCTGAGCCTCATTTCCCCTCTCTGTACAATGGGGATAATGTGTATCATCACCATCTCTCAGAGCTGCTATGAGAATGACATGAAAGAATGCCCACAAAGGCTTAGTGTGGTGCCTACCATGCTCCAAGCTCCCTTTTCTATCTCGGGTGAAGCCCCTTATGGTGCCCCTGCAGGATTCTTTGTCCCTCCAAAGCCTGCCATCCTCTAGGCTGACTCCCCTCCAGGAACCTAGCCCCCTGGCCTCCACTCCCCTACAAGCCCCCCAGCCTATCTCTCCTCTGCCTTGTGGACCCTCATCCCAGCCTTGCCTCCACTTCTGAATTTGGGGCTCAGTTGTCACAGTTTTTCTGACTTCTTCGACAAGACTGACTTCTCTCAAAGTTGGGAACCTTGTCTCCTGCCCCCTACATAGGTCTGGGCATCCCAGAGGCTTTCATAGCCCACTCCAGTGGCTTGGATAAAAACAATCCTGTCTCCCCTGAGCATACTAAGAGGAGCTGGTCCCACTCTGCTTCCTCCATGGAATAACCTCTGGTGGGTCCCCATTCTCTGATGGAGTAACTCAAACACCTGGGTGTGACTCTCAAGACCTTCCACAGCCTGGTTTTACCTGGCTCTTCCTCTCAGATTCCATATGATAAGCTTTGTCAAACTGAGGGGTTCCTGGTCCCCAGGGCATAGCAACTCTGCCCTGTCTCTCTGCTTTTGCACGTGCTCTTTCCTCTGTCTGGGAGACCCTTTTCCCCTTTCCCATGGTCTTTTTTCTAGGCACTCTCCAGGAAGTCCTTCCTGATCCCTTCCTCTCTACAACAACCCTCTGGCCAGAAATAACCTCTTGGCTTCCCCCTCTGCCTTCTGCAATCCTTCCCCCACGTCAGGGTTGTATGACTTGCTAAAGTGTTTTAAACTTCCACTGCACTATGAGCTTCAGAGCCAGGACCACTTTTCATCCTTCACTCAACAAAGGCCTATCTTAGTGCCCAGTTCATAATATGTGCACAGTGTTTGTTCCTGGGGTCATCTTTACTCCCAGAAACCAAGAAGCGAGAGTCAAGAGTTCCCCTGAGAAACCAGGACACTCTTGAGGCTGGGTTCTGCAACCAAAACTCCATCTAAGCTACATTTCCTAATGGGGCTTCATGCTTCCAGCTGCCCCCTGGGAAATCTGAGAGCCACATTCCTGAGGCCTGAACAGGAGAAATCTGGCCACATGCCCACTGGATACAGATGTCCACCCAGCCTCCCAGCGGGTGCCTATAGTGTCAGCTGAGGTTTGCATCATCACAGCATCACTAATTCCTTGCAGTCAGAAGAGAATTGAAGAGTGTCATACTGAGGCTAGGAGCAGTGAGAGACAATAGGACAAAAGCTGTATGTGTCTGTGGTCGTGAGTGCCAGAAGGTGCTGCAGCATCACCTTCAATTAGCATCACCCTTGCAGACAGCGTTTGAGTCCCCACTTATGTGCTGGCACTCTGCCTAGCAATTTGCCTACATTTTCAGTTTTAAATCTCTTACTTCCTTATAAAGTTGAAATTATATATCCACCTTAATTTTACAGGGGATAAAACTGGAGTTAAGTCACAAGTCCACAGTCACACTGCTAGTAGGTGTGGGAGCTAGGATTCAACCCCAAGCATGCATGAATCCAAAGCCTGTGTTTGTTCTATCATTAATCCTGTACATATTAGGCTTAATACAAATGTGCTGTGGAGATGCTGACATGTTTTGTTCCTGTCTGGGGGTAGTTATAGAAGTATGTACAAACTTGTGATCTGTGCATTTTTCTGTTATGTTATAATGTTAATAAACAAGTTTATTTTTAAAAATGTCTTTATGGGCTCAGCGCCTATAGCTCAACTGGCTAAGGCGCCAGCCACGTACACCTAGGATGGCAGGTTCGAATCCCCAGCCCGGACCCACCAAAACAACAATGACGGCTGCAACCAAAAAATAGCCGGGCGTTGTGGCGGGCGCCTGTGGTCCCAGCTACTTGGGAGGCGGAGGCAGGAGACT
>NW_003852420.1:17992399-18001009 GCF_000181295.1 Otolemur garnettii | reverse complement strand
CCAGCTACTTGGGAGGCGGAAGCAGGAGACTCGCTTGAGCCTAGGAGTTGGAGGTTGCTGTGAGCAGTGAAGCCATAGCACTCTACCCAGGGGGATAGCTTGAGGCTCTGTCTCAAAAATAAATAAATAAATAAAAAATGTCTTTGTAAAGAAATGAATATATACTAGAGATTTTCAGGGTATAAAATACCCTCAGGATTAAAGTCTGAAGATAGAAAGCTGGATTTTTTTTCTTTTCAGCAGTCTTTCCATTTCAAATGGGAATTGTTCTAAAGACCCCATAACCCCCAACCTAGACCCTGTAGACTTCCACCTGCTATCTGCTACCCAGATCACAAACATTTGCTTGCACTCACATTCCCAGCCCAGGTGCCCACTTCACCCAGCCATCACTCCACTTTCAGAAGCTGGCACTGATCTGTAGTCTTTGCAAACCTCTCCCCATCCATCCATCTGCAGGAACCAGACGGCTAGACCAGCCGCTACAACACTGGTTAATCCTCAACTTCATGAAGCAGCCAGGGAGTGATGTCTGAATGTTCCCATCTCCTTGCACCAGGCCAGGCTGGGCAGAGAGTCGTCCATGTGTGTAAACACAGCCTTCTGCCCAGGCGGCTCCTGCTGGACTCCCCTTGCCAACTAAGCCCTCTGTGGCTTTTATCTCCCTGCCCAAAATGACCATTGGCTATAATGGTTTCTCTGGGCATGAATCAGACTCTTGTGGAAGCTGGTGAACAGCCTGAGGACAAAGAAGGTATGATACCCATCCCTCTATCCCCAATGCTCCAGCGCAAAGGCTTGTGGGATATATCGAGCTCTTCTGTGTGCCTAGAGGGACCTGTGGCAGGAAGCAAGAGTTTGCTATAAAAAACAGTCACACTCTCCAAAATCTCACAGTTCAGTAAAAGAAATAAAATACCAACATCAGCCTACTTCAATATAAGACAGAAACCATTAAAGGTTGTAAGAAAAAGATAAATTAGGGTGTTCAGAAGAGAAAGAGATGGAGAGGCAGGTACCAAAGAAGGTTTAAAGGAAGAGGTAGCATTTAAGGTGAACATTAAAGGCAGGGCAGAACATTTTAGCCTGAGGAAAGAACATAAAACAAGGCACAGTGGTTGGAAAGTACAGGGTAGAATCAAGGAACTGGCTACAAATGACATGGAGCCTGGGATGCTGATGCTGAGGGTTAAAACTGGGGCTAAAAAAGGCAGAACCTTGAATGACAAACCAAGTGGTTTCCTTCACTCTCTAGCAAATAGCCATATGTGACTTTTAAAATTTAAATTTAATCGAATAACGCATAAAATTCATAGCCACACGTGGTTCATGGTTACCATATTGGACAGTACAGATAGAGAACATTTCATCATTGCATACACTTCTACTGGACAGCAATGGTAGATAACTGCAGAGAATCCAGAGAACTTTGAGTAGAAAGTATAATTAGAACTGGGCTTTAGGAAGATTAATTTGTCCCTGTTGAAGAGTTAGTGACTAAAGGGTAGGAGAGACCTAGAGCCAGGGCAGGGCACTGCAATAATACAGGTGAGATGGGTAACCACTCCTCTTCCCCTTATTCACCCCTTCCTACCAGGAAGCAGAAGGATGGTTCTCAAAGTGTGGTCTCTAGAACAGCAGCATAACCTGGAAAGTAGTGTGCAAATCTTCAGGCCCCACAGAGACCTACTGAGTCAGAAACTAGGAGATTTGCAACAGCAACTTGTGCTTTCAACAGCCCTCCTATGACTGTGCCTGCTCAAATGTCAATTCTGCCAGGATTGAGCCTAAGAGCCCACACTTTG
Source organism: Otolemur garnettii (assembly GCF_000181295.1). Classification (NCBI taxonomy): domain Eukaryota; kingdom Metazoa; phylum Chordata; class Mammalia; order Primates; family Galagidae; genus Otolemur; species Otolemur garnettii. The sequence continues at coordinate 17,999,204 of NW_003852420.1, read as the reverse complement.
GCTCTATGGTGACTCTATATGCTGGAGTCACTGAGCCTGTCTTCATATCATGGCTCAGCTATGTACCAGATAGGCTTAATCTTTTTGTGTCTCCATTTCCTTATAATAACTATATGTGGTTATTATTAATCTAAGGATTAATAGAGGTACACGTCTTAAGAAGAGTATCTGACTTACAGTTAAGTGTTCAATGAGTGTTACTAATTTTAATCCTCCTGTGACACTTCTCCTAAACTCCTGTGACAGTTTAATTCCTCCCACACACAATGGGCCATCATCTATCTCTTACCATTAGTTATGACCTCCTGCCCATCCATCACATGATACCCCCAGGCCCACTCTCCCGAAGCACCCATGCCATCTGGTTTCCTCCTGGCTCAGAGGGTCAGTTGCTCTCCCACGAGGTAGAGGCATTTCCTGTGTCAAGGGGTCATCTGCCACCAGAGGGAGTATGTCAGAGGCACATTTAACTGTCCTGAGATAAGATGCTCTCTATGGGAATGAGTCAGAAGATGCCCCATGAGTCTTCCTTTATAAGACAACCTGGGAGTGAGAAGGTCTGGAGGTGAGCTGCCCATTGTGATGAGAAGCCTCAAGCTTGTTCAGTCAGATCCACACAAACCAAGCGGGCATGGGAAATGGTACTGAGGTCCTGCCTACTGCAGGTAGCTGGATCCTGACTCCGGGGCAGATGGTATTCTGCACAGCAGAGAGGGTTGGGCTGGGCATCAAGAAACCTGGATTCTGACCTTGGCTGAGATCTTGGGCAGTCATTTTCCTTTCTGGTCTCATTTCTTTACCTATAATGTGAGGGGGTTAGACTAGCATAGTTCTTAACCTTGATAGGTTATGATTTCCTTTGATAATGCAATGAAAAGTGCAAATGTTATAGATGTGCACAAACACACACACACATCCATTTATTATAATTTCACACATCAAGACACTCATGAAGCCCATGTACATATTATTCCCTGGGTCAATGGACACTTGGTTAAGACACTTTGGGCTAGATGATCTCTAATCATTCATGATAAGATATCAACTGTGTGTATTTCCTATTGGGTATCTAGTTTAAAGAAGCCCATGTTAAAGATTTCACTAAAAAAGATGAAATGTGAAATGGACTTTCACAAAATACAGCTATTGATTGGCTAAATGCTATGCTTCCCTCCCAGAGCCTGCCTCCACCCCTGTCCTATTGCCTCCAATGTCGCCTTCCCCCCATGCACTCTCCCCTTGTTCAGCAGGTAGTGAGCACATGGCCCTGAAAGATACTCCTGTCCTCACTTGCTATCTCTGCCACTTCCCCAAGAGTAGACAGATTGTCCCTAGCTATGACAGCGTAGAAAGAAAGAAGCCAGCCTGCTGCTTGTACCCCCACCCCAGATCCTAGTTCAGAGGCCAAACAATAAACAGACTCCTAGATACCACCCCACACCTCCAGCACATACACACAAACGTGCACACATGCCTACACACACCTGCCCTCCCTCAAATAATCACAACCAAAGGACTGCAGCTCCAGACACCTGGCAGTGCGGTCATTCGGAATAAGGAACAGGCAAGAGTTATTTTTAGAGGCCGAGTGACAGGACGGTGAGAGCAGTTCCACTCTGTCAGAGCTACTGCTGCCACCACCAGCTCCGATGAATCACTCCCTGCTACGTGAATGGACAAGTCTGTCAGCATGGCCAGGGAAGCCACGCCAGCTTCTAGGATGAGTGTCTTGGATTGGTGACTATACTGATCACACCAGGCTAAGTCCAGGATCACACCAGGGGCAAGACTGCCAGGCCTGGGCCAGTGCTGCCAACCCAGACCAATAGCCCAGCACAGTCAGGCCAACACAGCCCAGCCCAGCAGAGCCTGCACAGGTAAGACCCTTCAACACAGTCCAACCCAGTCCCACCAGGCCACTCCACACCCTCTCTCTGCCATAGTCCCTTTAGAGTGCTACTGATGCCACTCTCATCTCTAATCTATTCAAGCGAGACTCCTGCCACCCAAGCCACTGTGATCTGGTTATTAAAGAAATGAGCACGTAGTAAATTGGGCTGGTTGAAATAGTGTCAATGCAACTATCAATTGGTTTTTCCTTTCTAGAGGGCAGTTTGAAAAAGTATATGATAAGTCTTGGGTGGTGCCTGTGGCTCAGTGAGTAGGGGACTGGCCCTGTTTACCGAGGGTGGTGGGTTCAAACCCGGCCCCCACCAAACTGCAACAAAAAAATAGCCGGGCATTGTGGCAGGTGCCTGTAGTCCCAGCTACTTGGGAGTCTGAGGCAAGAGAATCACCAAAGCCCAGGAGTTGGAGGTTGCTATGAGCTGTGACGACACAGCACTCAACCCCAGGGCAACTGAGTGAGACTCTGTTTTGGAAAAAAAGGACAGAAACATACAAGAGTGAAGCAGAAAATCAGAATTAGTATATATGTCCAATAACAATGGCCACATTACACAAATAGTGACACATACATACGCTGCAATACTAAGCAGCTATTAAAAAAAAGTGTTGCGGATCTTTATGTTGCTATGATCTACATGTTGCTGTGTAATCATGTTCATAACACAAAAAAACTTTAAGTACAAAATAGTATGTGAAATATAATCCAGTTTCTACAAAATATACATGTGTGGTGCCTGCATAGAAAAAACTAAACTAGGCTAAGCACAATGGCTTGCACCTATAATCCTAGAGCTTTGGGATGCCAAGGAAGGAGTATTCTTTGAGCCCAGTAGTTCAAGACCAGCCTGGGCAACATAGTGAGATTCTGCCTCTACCCAGAAAAATAATAAAAGAAAAAAATAGCTGGGCTTGGGGGCACATGCCTATAGTCCCAGTTACTTGAGAAGCTTAGACAAGAGGATTGCTTGAGACCAGAAGTTCCAGGCTGCAGTGAGCTATGATTACACCACTGTACTCCAGTGCTGGCAACAGATCAAGACTCTGACAGAGAAGAGAAGGGAAAGGAAGAGAAGAAAAAGGAAGAGAAGAGAAGGGAGGAGAAAAGACAAGACAAGACTAAACTGGGAGGAAAATTTTAAAAAGAAACATATTATTAGAGGTTGTTTGATGATAGTAGAATTATTCCTTTCATGTTTGTTTGGGTTTGGTTTTGTTTTGCTGCTTATTTTCTGATGTATATGTGTGGACATATATTATTTATATAAGAAAAGTCCATGTCACCCTTATCTCATTCACAGTTTCTGGACTGAACCATTCAAAGTCCTTCCTGGAATCTCATTAGATCCCCCACCTTTCAGCAACCACAACCCCCCTCTGGGCTGCCTCTCCAGCTGTGAACTTTGCTGCCCTCCTCAGTTGCCCCCTGGAGTTTCACTAATTATGGCCCATCCACCCATAGTCTCCTGACGCAGCTCCCCACAGTAGAAGTCCCCTCCAGGGCTCTCTGTCCATGAATCCAAGCCAGAGAGGCTTCCATTCCTTCATTTTATAGTAAGGAAAAAAAATATTATTATAATAAAAATAATAGTGTAGAGAACCCTCACATTTATACTTTTTCTTCCATTTTGTTTGTTTGTTGTATAGACAGGGTCTTGCTATGTTACCTAGGCTGGTTTTGAACTCTTGGCCTCAAGTGATCTTTCTACCTTAGCCTCCCAAAGTGTTGGGATTATAGGCATGAGCCACTACCCCCAGCCTATCTTCCTTTTTATAGACCACTTTATTATACACATTTCACTTAGCCCTCACAATGGTTTGTGCCCATTGTACAGATGAGGAAGAAAACTGAGGCCCAGCAAGTACTGCAGCAGAACATTTGTCAAAGGTCACACAGTGAGTTAGGATTCAAATGCCAGTCTGATTTTGACATATGAGGAGCTAAAAGGAAGAAATGGACAGGTTATCTGAACACACAGTCTAAGGAAGGAGCCATATCCTGTTTCTTCCCCACCTCAAGCTGCTATACTACCATCCCCTGCCCAGAATCCCACAAAAGTCCATCTGGGGCCATATGCCCTACATCTCCACATCAGCCCATCATTTCCTCCCAGCTTTAGTGACAGGTCCTTACCGCCTCCTTAGGTCTCCTAGCAACAAAACATCCTGCAGTGCCACTCTCTCCACCTCTGGGCTCTTCCAGTTCGGGCCTGTCTCACTAAGGAAGGGGGTGGCTGGTCATCTCCTCTCCCATGGGTTATGGCACACACACATGGCAGGGGGACAGGAGGTGAGAAGATGGAATCAACCAGGATGGTCCTCACTCTGGGCCTGCTCTTACACTGTTCTTTTCTTGAGCTTTTGACTATTTACTAAGACCAAAAAACGAAGCCAAATCTTACCAGTTAAATTCTAAATCACAATTTATTTTCATATTTTTGAAACATAGATTCTTCCCACCAGAACAATAATATTCAAAATAGCATAACAAAAGGATGAGCAACAAAGCAGCTACTGTATCTTTAATCAGTGCCATTAGTATTCCAATTTTACAGATGAAAAAACTAAGACCTAACTTGCCTAAAAACACCTGGCTAATAAACGCAGAGCAAGGATTTAAACAAGTGTGTCTGACACCAAAGTGTGTGCTCTGACCACCACATCTGTTAGAAATCATCTGGCCCTACCCCCTCACCACACAGATGGGGAAACAGAGACCCAAAGAGGGGAAGGGAATTGTAATCAGCCAACATCTATTTATTTACCAGGTGTGATGCACTGAGTTAGTGCTGTGAATGAGGAAAAATTTAAACTTCCATGTTGTTGAATAGATAGGCTGCGAATACATATTAATCATTGCTAAAATTGAGCAATGGGTTCATGGAAGTTCATTATATTATTAACTTTTCCCTATGTTTGAAATTTTCCATAATAAAAAAGTTTAAAAAATTTTTAAAAGGATGACAGAAAGATGACTGCTGAGCATGCAAATTTTATATCTGACTTGAACTTAGAAAATTAGTAAAATCATCCAAACTTAGAGATATTTTGTTCCAACAGTTTTGAAAGTCAGAAAAAGGATAGTGTACTGGACCCACTGGGTAGCCTCTCTTTTTCCATCTTTCCATTAAAATCTCTGCCCATGGGTTGTTGCTAGGAAATCAGCGAGCCAGGAGCACCCCAGTCTGTCTGGCTAGGCCTTTCCTGTCTGTCCCACATTGCTTCTTTGAGGGTACAATGTCCCTGCCCCCAGGAAGCTGACCCTCTTGGGCTGGCACTCTGTGGATCCACAACCCAATCACCACAAGAAGCGGAAGGAGATCCTATCTACCGCTGTGAGAGAGACAGCTAGAGACCTAGAGAACTATGATTAGAAAGCAAATTATAGGCCTCCCTCTGTAGGTTTCCAACTCACAAAAACTTCCTGGCAGTCAAACAGCCTTTACTCAAGTTGCTCAAAGTTTCCAGAGAGAGTGAGCACACACAAGGCAGAAGCGAGAACAAAAAAATGACACAACAGAGGCCAAAAATTTTATAGACAGATGGAGAAAGAGAGGCCACTGGGAGGCAGCACATCATAATGGCCAAAAGCAGGGCTCTGGCAGCAGGTCACAGCTTCAATCACTGCTCCCAGAGCTTCCTAGCTGTGCAACTTTGAGCAAATAACTTAACCCTTCTGAGCCTTTATTTTCTCAGCTACAAATTAGGGGGAATTCTACCCACCATACAGAGTGGGTACAGAGATTGAGTGAGGCAGTCTGTGTCAAATGATTAACCCAGTTTCTGGCATATAATAAGCATCCAACAAATAGTGGCTTAGAAAAAGTGCTAACCATATGATCTGGCAATGCCACTTCTGGGTATATATCCAAAAGAATTGAAAGCAAGGTGTCAGAGATATCTGTACACTCAAGGCCATAGTAGCATTATTCACAATAGCCAAGAGATGGAAGCAACACAAGTGTCCATTGAATGGATGAGGTACATACATACAATGGACTATTATTTAGCCTAGAAAGGAATGAAATTCTGATAACATGCTACAACATTGATAAACCTTAAGGACATTATACTAAGTGAACTGGGACACTCACAAAAAGACAAACACTGTATGATTCCACTTATGTAAGTCAAATTCATAAAGACAAAAAGTAGAATGGTGGTTGCCACAGGCTGGAGGGAGTGCGTAATGTAGAATTAGTGTTTAATAGATACAGAGTTTCAGTTTTTTGAGATAAAAAAGTTCTAAGGATGAGTGGTGATGATGGTTGCACAATCTGAACATACACTTAAAAATGGTTACATAGGGCCAGGCACTAGTATCCCAGCTACTCAGGAGGCTGAGGCAAGGAAATCACTTGAGCCCAAGAGTTTGAGGTTGCTATGAGCTATGATGCGATGGCACTCTACTGAGAGTGACAAAGTGAGACTGTTTCAAAAAAATAAAAAATAAAAAAAGGTTGCAACGGTAAATTTTAGCTTATGTATACTTTACCATAATTAAAAATATTTTCAAGTGCTAGACAGAAAACTAATCAAGAGAGTAAGAGATGAAGGGCTCAAAGAAGTAGGGTACCTGTGTACCTGTGGCTCAAAGGAGTAGGGTGCTGGCACCATATACCAGAGGTGGCAGGTTCAAACCTGGCCCTGGCCAAAACAAAAAAAACCCAAAAAACAAAATGAGGTGGCACTTGTGGCCTATGGCTCAGTTGAGTAGGGCGCCAGCCCCATATACTGAGGGTGGCAGGTTCAAACCCAGACACAGCCAAACTGCAACAAAAAAAATAGCCGAGCATTGTGGCAGGTACCTGTAGTCCCAGCTACTCAGGAGGCTGAGGCAAGAGATTTGCCTAAGCCCAGGAGTTGGAGGTTGCTGTGAGCTGTGATGCTACAGCACTCT
>NW_003852420.1:17990140-17991561 GCF_000181295.1 Otolemur garnettii | reverse complement strand
AGCTGTGATGCCACGGCACTGTACCTAGGGGGACAGCTTGAGGCTCTGTCTCAAAAAAAAAAAAAAAGGCAAGTATTAAGGTACCCACTTTATAGAGAAAGAAATTAAAATTCAGATAGATAAACTTACCCAAGGAAACACAGATGGTAAACAAAGTGGGGATTCTAAACCAGCTGACCCCTAATCTCATGCTTATTGCTTAGTCCATACGTTATCCGTACCTAAGGCCAAGACTGTGGGCTCTAGAGTCAGAGTCCCAAATCCTACCTACTAGATGTATGATTGAAGAAAATTACTTAACCTTCTGAGTCTGTTCCCTCAACTATAAAACAGGAATGACCATATGCCTACCTCACATGATATCTATTTGTGTGTGTGTTTTGTTTGTTTTTGTTTTTGAGACAGAGTCTCTGTCACCTGGCTTGAGTGCAGTGACATCATCATAGCTCACTGCAACCTCAAATTCCTGGGCTCAAGTGATCCTCTTCTCTTCTCCTCACGACTAGCTGGGACTAGAGGCATTAGCCACCATGCCTGGCCCTCATTAATTTTATGAGAATTAAATATAAAATTAGAAGTAAAGTGTGTTGCAGGCAATAATAATAGAAAACACAAAATGGCTTTCATTACTTATGAAGCTTAGGCCTCTAGGCACCCCCCATTAATCCCCGCAGATAGACTTGCAGGAACTGCTTGTGGTTAGCAAGTGCAAAGCATTCTTTGGAGCAAGGCAGGTGACAGACCTGGATTCCTGAGAAGCTAAGAGCCCAGGTTGGGCAGTAACTTTGCAGGAACTACCTGGAAACAACCTCCTCCACTTTCTGTTCTCAACTCCATGGCCTAAGTTGTTCTGCAAATGTTCAGTGGAACACAGTCTAAGCAGTCTCTGTTATCAAGGGAGTAGACATAACAGAAACAACCAGAGGTGCCAACTCATCTACCCGTTGGCTTCCACCATGAGCTGATCCCCTGTCCCACAGCACCTTCTGGGACCAGGTGACCTAGATCTCAGAACATCAATACCAGGAGGGCCTTCAAAAACCATCTAATCCTGCCCCTTGTGCAGATGGGAACATTAAGGCCTAGAGATAAGTGGGGACCTGCTTAAGTTCACACTATGAGCCAGTGGCAAAGCCAGAACACAACCTTGGGTCACTCAACTCTCTGGTCTGCTGGTTTCCAATTTTATTTCACCAGCCTTATTTTTTGCTGTGTTAAGTTTACATCTTCAAAGTTCAAGAGTATAGTCACCCCTGCAAGTCTAATTCATCTTCAAAGTTCAAGAGTATAGGCTTGGTGCCTATAGCTCAACCGGCTAAGGCGCCAGCCACGTACACCTAAGGTGGTAGGTTCGAATCCCCAGCCCGGACCCGCCAAACAACAATGATGGCTGCAACCAAAAAATAGCCGGGCGTTGTGGC
>NW_003852420.1:17977139-17989764 GCF_000181295.1 Otolemur garnettii | reverse complement strand
TTGAGGCTCTGTCTCAAAAAAAAAAAAAAAAAAGAGTATAGTCACCCCTGCAAGTCTAATTCTGGGAGGTGGCCTTATGAAAAGGGTAAGAATTTGGGGGAAAGACAGATCTATGTTCAAATTCTAGCTCCACCACTTCTAACTGAGTGGCCCTTCACTTATTTAGATAGTAGAAGACAAAAGAAGCAGAGGCTAAGAGCTTTGACTATAGTCCTAGCTCTGCCACTTCATGGCAGGTGAGTCACTTTATTGCTGCTTCAGTTTTCTCTTCAATAAAGCCTGCCCTACCTAGTCATGTGACTATAGAATGGGAAAAATATGAATGAATAAGCTGGTAAAGGCTTGTTATGGAGTAAGCAACTCAATAAACGGTGGCTACTGTTATTAATAATCTTTAATGCTCTGATTGGGGTATGTTTTCAGCAGGTAGGAGGAAAGTACCTTAGTCTCAAAGCTCTAGTTCTCCTAGTTCCCTTCATGGAATCATGGAATGTTAAAGCTGGCCAGGCCCCCATATTAAAGGCAACAGAATTAAGACCTAGAGGAAAAGGACATGCTCAAGGTCATGGAGAAAGTTAATGAGAGAGCTGAACTAGAACCTAGTTGGGGTGTGGGACTAGACTCTCTTGACTTCTACTCATTTAATTCCATCCATACAAGCTCTTACTTTGTGCATGGATTTGAAAGAGAGGGTAGTCTTTCAGTCCCCAAATACCAAACTGTAGCTGGCCTCGGTCAGAATAGAACTAGAGCAATCCTGCTCTCACGGAAGTCCTAGACCAGAAGCAGGGAGGGGCTCCCCTCTGGTGGACAAGGCCAACTGGGCCAGCAGCCAGGGTGGTGCCATAGGCACAGCTCAGGGCCCTCTCACCAGCTACATAATAAAGTAATTACAGGATTAGGGATAAAATTAGTCACTTGCATAATTATTTTCCTTAGAACAAGAGCAGAAAGGGCTTTTTTAAAGAGCTGCTCCTTGGCTCTACCAAGAGTATCTGTGTAGAGACACAGATGAGTGCACACATACGCAAACACACGGCAGTGAATGGCGAGGACATGTGGCATCCTGTGGCAGTCCTTCTTAACAGGTCCCACACCCCAAATGCCAGGAGTTATATTCCCCAACATTTGCCTCACTGAACACTTTTCTCATACTATCACAGGTAAGTTGCCTCCCCTCAGGGGCCACCACCATGGAGAATCTTGAGGGACAGTCTCTTATATCCTACCCTAACCACAGTATGTTAGGCCTGGGCTCCTCAGCTTCCCTCCAATTAGGAGGTTGGTAGTACAATTCCAGTATGACAGGACGCTTGTGGGGGTATGTGTCCAGTAATCTGGAGATATTTCTGGTATTAGCCACTGTGGTAAGCATAATAATGGCCCCCCAAAATATCCATGCTCTCATCCCCAGAATTAGGTGAATATATTATATCACATGGCAAAAGGGACTTTGCAAGTGTGATTAGGTGAAGAATTATGAGATGGAGAGATGATCCTGGATTATCTGAGTGGGCTCAATATAACCACAAGGGTCCTTGTAAGTGAAAGAGGGAATCAGGGGAGTCAGTCAGAGAAGGAGAAGTGGAGTTGGAAGCAGAGGTGGGGGGATGCCACCGCTGGAAGGGGGCCGCAGGCAGCCTGTAGAGCTGGAAAAGACAAGGCATGGATTCTCCCCTAGCAGCCCTGCCAACACCTTGCTTTTAGCCCTATTTCAGACTTCTGACTTCCAGAGTTAACTATAAGGTAATGATTTGTGTTGTTTTAAGTTACTGAGTGTGTGAATTTGTTAGGGCAAAATTAGGAAACTAACAGTCACCTAGGAGAGGATTCTTTCCCTCCAGATTGAAGAACTCCTTCCTCAAGGGCTAGCCAGGAACACTCTTTGGGGCCAAACATACCTGAATGTATCTCTGGGGAAGAGGCCTGAGCTAGGGGCCCAAGCTCTAACCTAAAGAGATAACTTTAGGAGGACAGCACCCCGGAGAAAAGGCAATGGCTCTCTGAAGAAAGGGAGAAACCTTGCCCCTCCATCCAGGGGCTCCACAGAGGGACACCCACTCCATAAACCATCCCATCCCCAGGGGCAGCCTGACATCAGGGAAGGAAACTACTCAGAGGACTGGTGTAGCCTCAGCTCTGCCCCTGAGTCACCAGGTGGTGACAGACCAGCTCCTTGCTCTCATGGGGCCTTTCCATCGTCATCGTGGCTCACCATACACCAAGTGCCAGGCTGTGTGGCCATATGTTTTACATGGAGAGAAAGCCTCACAAGGACCCTGAGAGGTGACTCATCCTCACGAGGCCAAATTTACAACTGAGGAAATGGGCTCAAGGCAGATAAGAGGGGAGCCTCGTATGAACCTAGGCAGCCTGACTCCACAGCCCTATTCTGCCTCCCTCCTTACAGCAAACAAACAGATGGACACAGGACAGTTGGGAGCAGCCCCTACACACAAGGAAGAGGCTCTTCAGATCTAAGAGAAACCAAAACCAGTTCCTGCCCACTCACCCTGGACACTAGGGGCTGAAAGTGACACTACAGTTTGGCAAGTTTACTGAGACCATATAAGACATCCCCAGTCTTTGATGCAGAATTCCCCTTTTGAGTCCTCACCCTAAGAGGCATCATCTGAAATACAGGAAGAATGTTTTACACAATGGTCATTGCAGTGTTATTTGTAACATCAAAAACTGGATGCAGCCTGAACATCCATCAAGTGGAAAAAGGAAGAGTTGACCACGTATTTAATGGAATCCTCTGTAACAACACAGAAGGGAGCTTCCAATACATCCTTAGGAGAAAAACAAGACAGAACTAAAGAGGCACAAGGCTAGGAAGGATTGCAATTATGCAAGAAAACAGAAAAAGGAAAAACGGTGGAAGGAAACACACCAAACTCTCAACCATACTCAGGAGTCATTTTTTCTGTCTCCTAGTTTCCAAAATCTCTGGACTATGTTATTACATTTGTAATTAAAAAAAAAAAAAAAAAGATCACTTTAACAAAACAACAACAACTGCAATGCAGCCCTGAGGAACCCACACACTAAACAGAGAAGGAGAGAAGAAGGAACAGACAAATGAGAAGGAGCCAGAGAGGTGGTGGGAAAGCCAAGAGGAAGGGTGTGGTGTCAAGGAGACCCAGCAGAAAGAGGACTGCAGGAGTGGGGAGCCTAGGCTACACCCCCCAACTGCAAGCACAATGCAAACCAGATGCCAAGAAGGACCTGATGGTTGACCCACACACACACCCCCCCAAACACACACTCCCCAATGAAGCATCTGAAAGAGTGCCCTGCCATGACCAGTGTCTCCAAGAGCAGCATTTACAATGCAAACCAGGAACCCAGGAGAAGTAGTAACATACCACACCTGTGTGTATCCACTCCCAGCCCAGCTCAAGCAAAACAGAAGAGGCCTTATATACAAGCACCTGGTCAGGATTTCCCAGTCTTCAGGATGGGACTCTCTCGGTCTGCACCATTTACCAGTTCTACCACTTGTGTTTCCATGGGGATTGGCATATCACCCTCTATGCCCCCCATGCTTTGGGGCCCAGCCATCAGCCTCTTTGAGATAGATCCCTTAGATTCTGTGCCTCCTTGATGTGCGCTATATAAGCATGCCCGGAGAGTCACATCCTTATCAACACATATTCATCTACCCACACACACACTCCCACCAGCCTTCTTTCTTCTGAGAACTCCCCTTCTTCCCTCTCTCTACTCACCTCATCACAGATCCAGGCAAATCTGAGAAAAGGAGGGAAGATCCCCCAGAAATTCAAGCCTGACTTTAATGTTCCCATCTTTGCCTCCCACCACGCCCATGACGGACAGTGGCCAGGTCTGGGGTGCTACCTCTAAAGCCCAGAGGTGGAGGAGAGACTGGGTCACAGAGCTAAAGGCTAAACCAGGTTCTAAAGGCCAATGACCCTAGAATTCACCTCTGACCCTTAATCTGGTGAGTCAATAAGCAACAGGGCTGAGTCACCACCAGATGTACCCCCATTACACCCCATTCTAAGAAAGCTGACATTGCTTTTTGCAGCTCACAGCCCAACATGCAGGTCATCCTCTGGGTCAGCCTGCAGTAATCAGCATCGCAGGACCAAGACAAAGCCAGTACCAATTAGGCTGCCCCCTTTCCTGCCAGTGAGCTCAGTTTCATTACTTTGCTCCACTTTCAGCTCATCTGAAAAATCCTCATCTGAGGTCCCTGGAGGATCTTAAAAGTGTTATTCAAACATTAGCTCTGACACACAGCCTCCCCCATCCGCCCAAGGCAACACTTTTTTCTCCCTGCTTTTTGGCACTGCAGGAACGAGCAGCATTTAAGGCCTGGCATGTGGCACCACAGGTCCTTTAGCCTAAGGCTCCTCCTCAGTCTGGACCTTCTCCACCTCCCTTCCTTTTACAGTACAGAGAGCAGGGAATGGGACTTGGTGCCTCCTATATGGTGGGCATGCCATCTTATTCAACTTTGGCACCAAACTCTGTGAGAAGGTATTATTATTCCTGGGTCATAGATATGGAAACTGTACCTGAGCCACCCTTCCAAGGTCACCCAAACAGCATGCAGCCAAGTTAGGCCTAGAACTCAGGACTGCTGAGCTCCAGAGCTCTTCTAAGTACCCCTGCCCACCCCAGCATGCTCGGCTCTGCACAGTGCCCAGTCCCTCCCTGTGGCAGAAAGGGGGTCCCCATCATTCATTATTCTTCAGTTTATACTCTCAGCCTGGGTCCAGGTGTAAGAGACAAGGACAAGAGGTGCTGCAGAATTTGGGGCTTCTAGAAGAGGCTTCAGAGAATACAACTTTTCTAGGAAAAAAAGCTAGTTGCATCCCCTATTCTGACCTGCATCTTACAAGAGAATCTGTAAGAGGTGACATGGTCAGAGACTTGCAAGAAGCCAGGGAAAGTCAAGAGGAGAGAATCTGGGGTATGTGGTCAGGGAAGCAGGAGCTAGAAGGACCAGAGAGTTTAGCACAACCCAATGCCTTTATATGTACAGGTAGGGAAACTGAGGCCCAGGGAGGGGAAGGGCCCTGTCCAAGACCAAGAGTGAGTCTATGGCTGTGGGAGGATTAGAATGTAGGTCTTCTGGCTTGGCTCCTATAGCTCAACCCGCTAAGGCGCCAGCCACGTACACCTAAGGTGGCGGGTTCAAATCCCCAGCCCGGACCCGCCAAACAACAATGACGGCTGCAACCAAAAAATAGCCAGGCGTTGTGGCGGGCGCCTGTGGTCCCAGCTACTTGGGAGGCGGAGGCAGGAGACTCGCTTGAGCCCAGGACTTGGAGGTTGCTGTGAGCTGTAATGCCACGGCACTCTGCCCAGGGGGACAGCTTGAGGCTCTGTCTCACAAAAAAAAAAAAAAAAAAGAATGTAGGTCTTCTGATTCTTAAGTTAGCATTCCTAGACCTAGAATGAAAGGCCTGGACCTAGATGCTGCCTGGGATAAATGAACGAGTGAATGAACAAGGGGATCTGTCACCTCTAGAACTTGAGGGTTGTCAGCACAGAAACCTGTGTATGTGCATGGGGCTCCCAGGCTGGCTCTATTCTCTCACTTTATGGAAGGTATAGGCAAAGGGAGGCCCTTTCATTCACCGACGCTCTAGCTCCACCAGAAGCCAATCAGGGCCCTGGAAGGAGGCAGAAACTTTGGTTTCCCTGGCAACACAGACAAAGGCATCTCCTCAGGGCTACAATCAGCTGGGGTTGGGTTGTGGACTGTATTCCACTCAGCCAGACAGGGCTCTTCTCTTCTCCTTTTCTCATAAGGAGAAGGGCAACCAATTCAAACTCCAGTCAAGTCTTTGGGGCTGTCTCAAACTGGGAGGCGGAATATGGATAAGCCTCAGAGTTAGAGGCCTAGGACAATAGTTGAGTCCTCTCCAGTCTGTAAGGCCCACCCGCGGCCACCAGATATGTCTCTGAGGTGGGCCAGAGGCCTGCGCAGATGTTCACCAGCTCACCCTCAGACTCCTCTGCAGGGGCAGTACCAGGTGCAGAAACATGGGAGATCCTGTAGCTGAAATTGAGGCACCTGGACCTGAGCCCAGCTCTGGCATTCACTCACAATGGGACCTGAGCAAGTTTCATCTCCTTTCTCTTGGGCCTCACTGTCCCCATCTGTAAGGGAAACTGCACTGGAAAACCTAAGACCTGAGTTTCCCTAATGTGTGGATGCCCAGTCCATACACATCAAGAAAATAATGGGGAAAGGGAGCAATCAGGAGCTCACCTTTTACTACTTTTGGAGAGTTGCCTAGTTCTGGTCCAGACCCTTAGAACATTCCACTAACTGGAATTGGCTCTTTGTATACACTTTGAAGGAAGTTACAAGAAAACCGATAGACTCTGAAAAACAACTTCCAAATAGAATCCCCAGATTTGTCATCTGTAGGCCAGGCAGCCACCCCTCCCTTCACCCAGTCCCTAGGAAGTGTCCACAGTGTCCCTGTAGAGGGCTTTTATTGTCCCTAGGGGAGGAGTCATCACTCAGAGATTTTAGAAAGATTTTCCACACTGACAGTCAGGAAACAAAGAGATTTCTCAGGAAGCTTTTCAATTCCCAGAAAAGTCAAGCTACTGACATCAAAACCCACATGCACTGTCCACACTTTCAGTTTTATAATCCCTCAGTCACCCCATTTGAGAATCCCTACAGCCGGCTAGGGTGCAGCTCCTTTCTTCCCCCTTCTTTCCCCACACCCATCAAGCTGTGTCCCCTCTCCCTCTTGACTCACTCTCTGATCTGTTCCCTCTTCTCCACTCCCAGGTGCCTGAGGTTAGTGAGGCCCAGCCCTCCTCACCAGGCCACACCAACAGTTCAGCCCCATTAGTTTCTCCGCCTCCAGCCCTGCCTTTCCAATCCATCATCCCACTGCCAAAAATCTAATCACAGCCTTCCCAACCTAATACCCTGCAGTGTTCTCACTGTTTTCCAGATCAAGTCTCAGCTCCTGGACTAATATCCATGTGCTGCAAGATCGGGACCTGCTTATTGCTCCACTTGCCATCCCAAACACACGTGGGAAACTCCCACCATTCCAAAGCACCCTCCTGATTCAAGTCTTTGCATTTTTTTTTTATACCTGTGGTTCCTTCTGCCTAGAATGCCCTTTCTAAATCCCCTACTGTTGAATGAAAGATACCCGCTAACCTTTACTGAGTGCTCAATAGGTAGCAGGCTCTCTGCTAAGCCCTTTGCATGTGCTACCTCACTGATCCTCACCAAGACAACTATGAGGCAGGTGCTAACAGTAGCCTATTTGCAGAGATGTGAATGTACTTGGCAGAAGTCACATGGTTAATAAGGGGAGGGACTGCATGAATATAAATCCAAAGCTCTAACTCTCTGCCCTCCTCCCCCTCTCCCTTGGAACAGTGTAGTAGCCACAAGTAATCAGAAAACACATCATATTGCATACTCTCAACTGTGTCCCCTCCTTCTGGGCCTGTAGAAATAACTTGTCTCAGAGAATGACACCAGATAAGGTCCAGCCTGTTCCTTTCTGGGTTTCTGCCCCACACAGCATGGCGCTTCTGAGCATGCAAAGTGGCTGAGCCTATACTCTAGAAGTAAGAGCTTTATACTTACATTAATGGCCCAGCAATGATTTCTAGCTACCATCTTTCAGGAAATCTAAATTCTCTGGCCAAGCATCAGAGACAGCCAGGATTTGGCACCAACTCATCTTTTCAACCTTAATTGCACACTATATCCCTTCCCACGTGCAATAAATTGGTGGGTCTTTAGCACCTCCTAAGAGCGATCCCCTAAGCCAGATACTCAACCAGCATTCTCTTGATTCCTTACAACTCATTCATTCATTCATCCAAATACTTATTGAATATCTAATGTGTGCCATGCAATTATGGAGTCAAGAATGAACATGACATTAAAAAAAAAGACAAATAGCTAAAAATTGTGATAAGCTTTATAAAGAAATCAAGAGGTGGTAGTAGGAAGCAGTGTGGGATTGGAGGACTTAATTAAGCTGAGATGTAAAGATAAGAAGAAACCAAGGCTGCAAAGAAACAGAGAAAAAATTTTAGAAACAATTTGTTAAACGAAGAAAGGGAAGAATTCTGGGGCTGAAATAAATGACCAATGGTGAGATAAATAGCTAGAGTGGGGGAAGGCAGGAACCAGTTCACTCAGAGACCTATAAGCCATGGTAAGGAGTTTAGTTTAGTTTTTTTCTGTTGCCCTGAGTAGAGTGCCATGGCATCATAGCTCATAGCAACTTCTGGGCAGAAGCAATCCTTTTGCCTCAGCCTCCTGAGTACCTGGGATGACTGCCTGGCTAGTTTTTCTATTTTTACTAGAGATAGGGTCTTGCTCTTGCCCAGGCTAGTCTCAAACTCCTGACCACAGGCAATCCACCTGCCTCAACCTCCTAGAGAGCTAGGATTACAGGTGTAAGCCACCATGCCCAGAATTTTTTTTTTAAGAGACAAAGTCTTACTCTGCCACCCAAAGTCGAGTGCAGAACAGTGATCATACCTCACTGCAACCTCAAACTCCTAAGCTCAAGTGATCCTCCTACCTCAGCCTCCCAAGTAGCTAGAACTACAAGTATGCACCACCATGCCTGGCTAATTTTTTTATTTTTTGTAGAGACAGGGTCCTGCTATGTTTCTCAGGATGGTCTCAAACTCTTGGCCTCAAGCAATCCTCCCACTTTGGCTCCCAACATGCTAGAGTTATAGGCATAAGCCACCACACCCAACCTAGATTTTATTCTAAGGCATAAGAATGCTACTGAGACATAGTCAGACTTGGGCTTTACAAAGATCACTTTAGTTCTCACTTTAAAAGGAGACTTGAGCATATAGGTCATGCATGTAATGGATGCAAAGTAACTGGCATAGCATAGGTGCTCAGTAAATATTAATTTCCTTTTTTTCTCTCTCTACTCCCCCATCCCAGGCTAAGAATGTCCTCTTTATCTAACTCCCATTCCTCCTTCTGATCTATACATTGTCAGAACTTAAAGAAATGTGATCTATATAGTCTTCCGCATTAGATAAGGAAACTGTGGTCCAACAAAAGGACACAGTTTACCCAGTATCACAGAGTGGGGCTGCAGCATGGTAGGACTTTTCTGCCTTTACCCCTCCCCCTGAACTGGACCTGGGCTGATCTGAAGTTGGGAGGAAGAGAAGGTAGTAAGTGCTGAGGCCTTCCCTCTGGGTTCTTGTTCTCTCCCTCTATCCTTTCCATCCTCCCATCATGGAGATGCTCAGAAAGCCTGGTTATCAGTGAATTATGGGCTCAGGGTAAGTGGCAAGGCTGAGGATGCTTATAAAAAGCCCCACCTCGGTGGCGCCTGTGGTTCAAAGGAGTAGGGCGCTGGCCCCGTATGCCAGAGGTGGCGGGTTCAAACCCGGTCCCGGCCAAAAACTGCAAAAAGAAAAAAAATAAAAAAAAGAAAGCCCCATCTCTAGGCATATTCTCTCCTTCTGCTTCAGTCAGGTAAAGGTAGGCCAGATTATAGGACAAAAACATCACCCATGGAGACTGGAAACTTGCTAGGATTTAGCTGACACATGGCCAGAAAGCAAGCAAGGGTCAAGACATTCATTTTACCCACCCAGAACCTGAGGCAGTCAGTGCTCTGTGATGTGCCCAGGAATGGAAAGAGGCAGAGTTCTAACTAGAATAACAGAACGTGGCTATCTGAGAATCACTGAGCCCAAAGCCCCATTGTACAGATGAAGAAACTAAGGTCTAAGAAGGGAAAGAAGCTTACCTACTGTCACATGGAAAGTAAGTGGCAGAACCCGGACTAGAAGTCTGCTTGGCTTCTGCTTTCCAGCTCCCTAGGCAACCTCCTTTGAGAAAGGTAGAAAAGGTGGCAGAACAGAGGATAAGATTTAGGGGCAGGGGGCAAGAACGGGGCAATAGTGCCTCCTCAGGCCTGCCCCACCCAGCTCCCAGCCCTTCCACTGCTCACAGGTGTGGCAAAACCTGCCAAACCAGTCACTGTGCCAGGGCCAAGTAGCAAAGCCCAGAGCTGCTGGGGTGTGGGTGAGACAACAGATACCAAGAGGTGGGGCTGGGAAGAGCACAGAGAGGATCCTCTGGGCCCTGCCAGCCCAGGCCACATGGGCACTGCCCAAGGACAGGATGCAAGCTCATAGCTGAGGGGTTCATTACCAGGATTTGAGGATAGTAGGACTCACTAGCCTTCCTGTTCCCATCCAGCACAAAATCCTATCCTCCACTTTCCCTCCTCCTCTGGACACTAACCTGTTGGCTATCTGTGTCATTTCGGCAAGAGACACAGTAACTTATCTGAGAAACATGACAGGAGGCAGAGAAAGGTGACAAAATAATGTAGAGACACCTCTCCCCTCCCAACCACAGCATCAGAGTGAAGTCCTACCGCCTTCCACCTGGCCAAGGACACAGGGCTCTACCTTTTGCCCTCCCACGCTCAGGGAGCAAGGCCCAATAAGCAGCTATGCACATAGTGCACTTGTGGGGGAGGGTCAGACGATCTGGGCTCCAGCAGTGCTCCGTGACTCTCAGCATAGACTTGGGGTAACCTGTCCTTCTCAGGCTTCAATTTCACCACCCTTCCTGTGGCTAGGCTGGGTCAATTCCATAGTTTAAGGGGGCTTTCAAGATCTGCTCTCACCCTACCTCCACCTCAGTCTTCCCCACCTCCTGCCCAAAGAAAAGCATAAGAGGTCACAGACCAATGTGTGAGGTCCTGCTAGACAGAACTAGCTGCCCGGTCAGGGGCTACTTTGCTGAAACCTGTTCCATCAGCCAGTAGGAGGTCCCTCAAGCCAGAGTATGGGGGAGGCTGACACCTATCCAGTGTTTTCCTCGTGCTTAGGGCCCAGCTCAGAAGTCACCCTCAGGGCCTGTGAGACTCAGGAGCCAACTGCTAGACAAGAAGAGACCTTGGCAGGAAGGGACCTTGGCATCAGCCTAGGCTCCTGTTAGCACATGACACATAGGCCAGGCAAGAGCTTCACAAACATCAGGGACTCACATCTCCATCAATCCCCTTCTTCGGTTGATGGGGAGAAGGACCAGAGAGAGGCAGGGTCACACAAGTTGGGTGGGACAACAACCAATTCTGACTCCCCAGCCCAGGGGCTCCCAGCACATGCCACCTCCTGCAACAGAGGCATTTTTCTGAATTTAAAATCATGCATCCCATAAAGTAACAACAACAACAAAGCTTCCTCACTACCCCTTGGGTACTGCCAGAGAACGGCACGAAGTTCTGCTCCTCCATATTGATCAGACGTTTGTAGTCTGTTCAGGCTACTACAACAAAAACCATCAACTGGGCAGCTCATAAACAATAGAAATTTATTTCTCACACTTTCAGAGGCTGGGACATCAAGGATCAAGGCACCAGCAGATTCACTGTCTGGTGAGGGCCTGCTTTCTGGCTTGTAGATGGTGCCTTCTAGCTTGCCGTCATATGGTAGAAGGGGCAAGATAGTTCTCTGAGATCTCTTTTACAAGGGCCCTAATCTCATCTGTGAGGTGGAGCCTTCATGACCTAATCACCTCCCAAAGGCCCCACCTCTTAATACCATCACCTTGGGGGTTAGGATTTCAACACATGAACGCTGAGAGACACAAACATTCAGATCATAGCACGTGTTTACCTGCTATGTTTGCCTTTGCATCTCAGCACATGGCACAGTGCCCAGGGTATGGCAGGAACTGAATGAAAATTTGCTGACTAAATCATGACTCAACAGAGGAGCAACTAGAGGCAGAATTCATTTCTAGGCCCAAGCTTCTAGGCTGGGGGTAGGAGAGCAGGAAATAGACAAGAAAGAGAAAACATGAAGCTGGCTCTCCAGGCCTCAGATCCCCCACTGGGCTGTACTGAACAAGCAGGGACACTATTGTTCCAGAGCTTCAGAAATCCTAGGCCCAGAGGTGAAAGGCAGATTTCCCCAGTCACACTGAGTGTACAGACTTCAATGCCTGTGCGTTTCTTTGACTTGGCAAGTCGCTCTGTGCTTACTCACTCTCTGAAATTTACAGAGTGAAAATCAAGATGAGTAACCATCATCACCTACTTCCCAGTCAATGTTGCCAGTGCCAGAGGCTAATCCCTGCAGTACCTCTGCCTAAGAGCTGAGCTCCCAAATGAAATTATGGATGAGCCACTTGGCCTATCTTCTTTTTTTTTGAGACACAGTCTTGCACTGTTGCCTAGGCTAGAGTTGCCATGGCAGCAGCGTCAGATACCTGAGTTTAAGTGGTCCTCCTGCCTCAGCCTCCCAAGTAGCTGGGACTACAGGTGCCTGCCATGATGCCCAGCTAGTCTTTCTATTTTTAGTAGAGACAGGGTCTTGCTCTTGCTCAGGCTGATCTTGAACTCCTAAGCTCAACCAATCCACCCGTCTCAGCCTCTCAAAGTGCTAGGATTTCAGATATGAGCCACAGTGCCTGGTCTACTTGGCCTCTCCTAAGATTCAGATTGCATTTATAAAATGGAAATGCTGGCAGTGCCTGTGGCTTAAAGAGTAGAGCGCCAGCCCCATGTACCAAAGGTGGTGGGTTCAAAACCTGGCCCTGGCTCGGCGCCTATGGCTCAAGTGGCTAAGGCGCCAGCCACATACA
>NW_003852420.1:17974704-17976913 GCF_000181295.1 Otolemur garnettii | reverse complement strand
AAAAAAAAAAAAAAAAACCTGGCCCTGGCCAAAAACTGCAAAAAAATAAAATAAAATAAAATGGAAATACTGATTGCTTTTCCTGCCTCCCTTAAAGAATACTCTGAAGGGCACATATAGCAGTGGATGGAAACATACTTTGTAAACTGTAAAGTATCAAGAAGATATGAGATTATTAATAATAGTAACACTGCCATGACTAGCCTTTCTGGCCCCATAGCATCCCAATCAACAAATGTCAATTATCATGTCTTCAATGACACAGTGGCACCTATTAGTTATTAAGCACTCAGCCCTGCCAGGCACAGGGCAGTACTTTTTCATTTGGGCTCCACAACCTCCAAGATAAAAATTATTATTTTCTCCACTTTACAAATGATAAAATTCAGGCATAGAGAAATGAAGCAGCTCATTCAAATTCACACAGTAGGTGGTAAAGCAGGGGCCTACACCCTAGTCTGTTTGAATCTGGAACTCAAGCTCTTTTCAGCTGCATTCCACCACCAGCACAGGATCATGCTGCCTCTTAAAGCAACTCTCCAAAGCCTGATATGCCCCTGAAGTGACATGGTCACTTGCAGTAATAACCTTCAAGGTGGGCAGGACTACCGAATTTTGTTGTCTCTATTTGACAATGAGAACATTGAGACCTAAAGAAAACCTGGCAACTGATCATGGAATCTAGGAATACAAAGCACTGAAGAGAGTGTGTCTAAAGGGAGAAACTGACGCCCAGGGAGGGATAGAGAACTGCCTAGGTAACTCATTCAGATCTTTCCCAAATACTTCTCTGCACCTGGTTCCTAGAAAAAACATATGATAACGGTAATGCTGGCTATTATAAGTTTTAAAATGTTGGCTGGGTGCAATGGCTCACACCTGTAATCCTAGCACTCTAGGAGGCCGAGGCAGATGGATAGCCTGAGCTCAGGAGTTTGAGACCAGCCTGAGCAAAAGCAATACCTCATCTCTACTAAAAATTAAAAAAAAAAAAAATCTAGCAGGCATCTGTAGTCCAACTTCTTATGTGGCTGAGGAAAAAGTATTGTACTTTAAGCCCAAGAATTTGAGCTTGCTGTGAGAATGATGATGCCACAGCACACTACCCTGGGTAGTAGCAGAGTGAGACTCTGTCTCAAACAAAACAAACAACTCCCCTCCCTGCACTAAAAAAATAAAATAAAATGTTGCTCGCTCCACTGCTAGTCTCCCTGCTTTGCATCCAGGACTGGCTTCAGCTGACAATTGAAGCCAATTACTTTCCTTGTCTGGGTATTAATTTTTCCATGTGCCAAATGAGATAACTAAACCTTGGTCAACAATATGTTCCATAGGCCAACACCATTCCATAGGCCACAGAGCCTTGGCTCTGGGTTCTGGAAAGCCAGTCCTGGTGACTTTGCTCCCTGCCATTATTCCAGAGGTCTAGGGATAATGGAGTCGTCAACACTTTGACTTTCTGGGCAAGACCACTCAGAGTATGGTCCTGTGCTTCTCTTCACACAAGCCCTGCCATCCTCGGCCAGAGGTTTGCCCTTTGCCCCAAGCCCAAGTCACCACAGTCTAAGGCCAGGGGGAACCTGTAGAATAGGGACCATCATTGCTCCTATTGAGAGAAGAGAACACAAAGGTGAAAGAGAGCAAGTAACTTGCCCAAGATTATGCACAAGCTGGTGAGTGGCAGAGCTGGGACTTGAACCAACTCTCTGGCCTAACACTGCTTCCTTTTGACCCTGCCTGTAGAATCACAGTCAGCATGATCTCGGGCTCAACTGTCGATCTCCTCCTAGAGACACCGTCTTTGACACCTCCAGACCTGCCTGCCTCTCTTTGATCTTGAGCTGGTTTCAGTTTTTTCCCTCAGCAGTACTTTAGTCTATATCTCTCCAATGATTAACTGGAGAGATTTCTGACTCACCTGGACTGGGTGCTCCTTTCTTCCTTCATGCTCTACAGCCCAGTGGTTAAATGCTCAGCACCAGTCCCTGGCTTTGAATCTGGGTTCCACCAACATTTAGGCAAATTATGAGATCAATCTGTTCCTCAGTTTCCTGATCTGTCAACTGGGGATTATACTACTATCCATTTCTTAGAGTTAGGATCACATGAAATTAAGTGAGATAGACATAAATCATTTACAAGTATGCCACATTTAGAGTGGAAGCTCAATAAATGGTCATCACGGCTCGGCGCCTATAGCTCAACCGGC
>NW_003852420.1:17969397-17974472 GCF_000181295.1 Otolemur garnettii | reverse complement strand
AAAAAAAAAAAAAAAAAAATGGTCATCAGTTTTAATGCTCTCAGTAATAATGTTACCAACAGTTTCTACCCTGTGATCAGTCCAAGGCCAGCACAGTGATGTCAGGGGCTAACTCAAACTGAGGAGAGCCACTTGGGATGGTGAAGCAAGGACTAGCTTGGTCTGGGAGGTAGGACTCAAGAACTGGGCTCAAGTTCAGCTCTACCAGACCTACCATGTGACCAGTACAGAGGGTGCAGGGGAAGGAGGACAGGGACAGGGGGCTGAAGAGAGACAGCAGTATAAAAGAATGGGCTGATATGGGCTTGCCCTGAATCAAGGGCAGTGGGCAATCTATTACTGTTTCTCCCCTGCTTAAAAGGAGTGACTTCTTATGCCCTTCTGAATCAAAGCCAACCCTAATCTCAGCACAGGCCATCCCAGACTGGCCTGCTGACAGCCCTCCCTGCCCACCTTGCCCTTTCCCATAACTATGTTTCATATCCTCCCAGCCCAATCAGCTTTTATCCTCCTGGGAAGTTGTCCTTCTCGCCTCAGGACTAGTCAGGGCCCCTTTGGGTACTTGTAGCCCCTGAGCCCACCTTCTCCCCGAGCACCAATCATATCATATTATCAATGCTTGCTTCTTCATCAGAGTTTCCCTCTAGATTACTGGAGAATGAGTGAGGTCTTATAAGTATTGATAATCAGTATCTCAGCATCCTCAATGACAGCTCCATTATAGAAAAGAAGCTTGGTCAAGGTTTGCTTAATGAATCAAGGGTTGGAGGAGAGGGCATAAAAACCTATTCTAACTCAATAAAACTCTAATAATTCAATTATCCTAAATGAGTCATTTAATCTTTCCAAGCCTCTATTTTTTCATCTGTTAAATGGGGATCATTAATTCTTGTCCTGCCTCTTCCTCAAGACTACTGTGAGGATCAAACAAGTATGCTTTATGCAATGCTATACTCAATAATGCATTTATTCAACAAATATGAAATACCATGTGTGAGGTATACTCTAATATGATACTAGTTATTCCTTTTTAAAACATTGAGATAAAATTCACATGCCATAATATTTACCACTTTAAAGTACACAATTCAGTGGGTTTTAGTATATTTACAGAGTTGTGCAACATTATTCCTAATTCCAGAATCTTAGTTATTCTTAGCAAGCACTGAGCTACAGCCTCCAATGCTCCTTAGGAACCTAGATATCTGGTTCTGGTTTGGCCCAGGTGCCACTTTCCTGGGAAAGCCCAGGATGCCGTGAAACAAACCATAAACACTCAGTATATACTGTGTTACATTTAGTGAAACAAAGTTGTAGATTTTCCTGGGAAAAAGGCCCAGCACATCAGCTCAGCCCAAGCCTTTCCCTAGCCTTCCCTAACTCAGATGTTCTGCATGTAGGAATCATGCTGGCCCTGGCTTCAGTGTCCCCATCCACTCCCAGAACAGCAGGCTGAACCCATCTTCCAACATCCCATGGAAGTATTCTCCACAACAAATGGCTAATCTTGTCCACCTTGGTGGAAGAAAAAGATCAGCCTGTTATGTTAGCCAAGATTGGCAAGAACAGCAGGTTGGGGCTAGATTTGGGGAAGTTTCAAATATAGAACTGGTGAGTGAGGCTTTATTCTGTAGTCCTGGGAAGCTATGAACTGGGGACATGACTGTCACACAGTGGGCTGGACCACAGAGAAAGTTCTGGAAGTGGAGAGGGACTGAGAGGCCAGCTGGAGGCTATGTCAGTAGCTGTCAACGTTCAATGCTGAGAAATGGGAAGAAAGATTAGGATTCCTGGACAATGACTTCTACCTTCTAACCATGCTCTGCCACGCCTTAGCTGTGTGATCTTGGAGAAATCACTTCCCTTATCTGAGCTTCAGTTAATCCAGCCATAAAATTGGGATAATCCTATCCTTCCTGTTTTCTCTCTGGATTATTTGGAAAATCAGATGAGATGATGAATTAAAAAGCCCTTGGGTGGCGCCTGTGGCTCAAAGGAGTAGGGCGCTGGCCCTACATATCGGAGGTGGTGGGTTTAAACCTGGCCCTGGCCAAAAACTGCAAAAAAAAAAAAGGAAGAGCCCTTTATAAGAAAAACATAAGGGATTTTGATTTCAGTCCTGATGTGAGCCAAGTGATAAAAGCCATGGGGCTAAAAGACCCCCAGTGAAAGAATTCTTCTACCCTTCTCTACCTCTTTTCTCCTTACAGAAATGCTAGAATCCTTCACAGAAGGATCAGGGAAATCTAGGACCCCAGAGGTAATAGGAGTACAGAAGGAATGCTAGACATCTGGACCTTAACTGGGCAACATTCCTGAGACCTAGGCCTCCCTGCCCCAGACAGCCCCTTAGGCTCTCAGGCAGCAAGCCAAGGGGAATGATCTGTTATCATGTGGGGCAGAGTCTGAGGAGCAGTCAGAGTAGCAGAGTCAGCACTCTGGAGCCACTGATCGGCCAAGAGTAGGGAAGGAAGAGTGGAAGAGTCAGTTTTCCTTGCCGACTCTCCCATGCTTACATCCCTCCTTCAGGAGACACAGTCATCTTTCATGTGACAACTGTACTTGTGTCATTTTCTTTCTCTGAACTTCATCTTCCTCATCTGTAAAGTGGGGTGATAAAGCCCCTAACACACTGTGAGCACAGTTCATTGAATATGATTGTCATTCTTTCATCTTTTGAAACCAAGCAGGCTCCCAGCACTAACATCATACTCTTTCCCCCATTTCCCAGCAAAGGCACTCTAGGAACAGAGCCCAAGCCCATAAGAGCATTTCCCACCTTCTGACAAAGTGGATCGGATTAGCTGGGGTAGGCGGATATGGGAAAGGAACCCCTCATGGGTTAGTGGTACATGCTTCAGCCTCCTGTCCAGGGATGACATGAGGGACACTCTTTCCTACCAAGGCTGCCAGAAACCACTCTGGTTCCTGGAGCTCTGTGCTGCTTGGAGGAAGGGCCCGTCCCTGGACCTCAGGGGAGCACTCTTCCCTCCGTTCAGCACAGGAAGGGAGGAATGAGGGACTAATACCTGTTGGTGCCCAGGCGCCCTTGTCTATGCTCCAAACAGGACCTGCCCTCCTCACATCTGGGAAGGAAAGGAAGGAACTGGGCACCTGTGTTTGGTTGAGACAATCAAAGCTCTTCTCATCTCCAAAGAGAACATAGGTTGTCCCTAAAGTCACCATACACAGAGAAAATGGGAACTTATAGCCAAATGTACATTAATTTATAAAATATTTATCACAAAATTTTATAAAGAGGTAGCCAACATGTAGAGAATATTTTGTAAATATTTTGTGAAATTTTGTAATGAATAGTTTGCAAATGAAGGTACATTTGGCTACACTTTCCCATTTTCCTTATGTATGGCAACTTTAGGGACACCCTATAGTATGGAAGAAAGAAGTACTTTCTGTGGGGCCTGAAAACAGAGCTGGCCACAATCCTCCTCCCACCCCCACACCTGCCTCAGCTCTTTAATTCTGGCCAAAATTAACTACCCTACTTCTTTCCATGCCTTTTCTCAGGCAGCCTCCTCCTCCTGGAGAGCTCTCCCCAAATTGAACATCCAAATCCTGTCCCACTTCATCTAGGTCAAATGTCTCCCCCTCTCCCCTTCCCTGATCTCTCCCCTCTGAACTTCAGTTGCACTTTTCCTGCCCCTCTCAATGGCAGTGTGCATGTTGTGTCACAGTAACACCTGCCCATATTTATTTACCCTCAAGGGGACACAGGTGACTACAGTGGTTTCTAGCACAGGCTGTGGAGCTGGGCAGACCTGAACTCAAACACCAGCTTTGCAGTTTCTTAGTCATGTGACCCTGGGTCACTTATCCCCTCTGAGCCTAGTTCCCTTGGAAAAATGGAAACAATAACGGTACCTGCTCTACAGAACTGTTCTTGCATTTAGATGAGATGGAACATCTAAAGCATTCAGCGTGAAGCCTGGCACAAAGTTAGTAAGGTGACTTAATGGTTATTATGTCTTTCAGGAAGCCTCATGGATAATTTGTCTTTACATGTCCTAAAACACATAACACAAGCTCACAACACTAGATGGGTGGGTTTGTATAGAGGCAGATCTATGCACTGCATAGGGAGGCCCTTTCCAACAGGCAGAGCAGTGCAACCTCAGCTGCCTATGCAGGTCTTGAGCTCTGTGTTCCTGCAAGCAGATGCACGTTGGCCACTTAGCTTACCAGACAGAGGCTAGAGATATAGTCTCTGGAGAGCATGGGCTATGAAGCCAGATTTCTTTGGCTTGAACCTCAGGTCCTTTACTTACTATAAGTGTGGCCTTAATTTAGCTGTGCCTCAGTTTCCTCATCTCTAAAATGGGGATAATAAAACAACAGGACCTACTCAAAGGACTGTCACGAGGATTAAATGAAATACTACATGCAAGGCAAGAGAACATGCCCAGAACAGGGAGAGTAATTTAATAAACATTAGTTATCACTGTTGGTATTTGTATCACTACTACAGACGACGGGAATTATGGGCCTTTGCAGGCCTATGAGCCATTCCTTCTCCGACAACCCAGGACTCCACTAATATTGCACTATGTTTTTGTGGTCTGGTCTGCCCAACAGCCCCCTACTCACCCTTCATCTGGGGATAGCCCTGCTCTTCCATTAACTACATGGGGAGGCACCTGACCCATCCCTGGCTACTCAAAATATCCTCATTCTCCCAGCAACTGTGATTGAACCACTCAGAGTTCTTCCTTTGGATTGATATATAGATCCTAGAAGAAAAATAGCCCCCTTTTCTGTGTAGATTACTAAACTGGGGCAGAGGACAGCTTAAAGGGGAAAGACAGTGATGGCAAAGAGATGGTGAGTCGACATGATTCCTCATCCTTCAATCTCATGAACTGCCCCAGGATCCATTAAAATCCTTTTTTTGTTTAAGCTCCTTTGAGTAGAGTTTTTGTCACTGGTTTCTGAAAAAGCCATTTGCAATTATTCATACAGACCCTAACCAAGCAAGATAAGGTCTTTGCTGGCCATGGGCAGCACTGGGCAGAAACCAGGACTATAACTGCTCTTATACTTTTTTTTTTTTTTTTTTT
>NW_003852420.1:17957564-17967913 GCF_000181295.1 Otolemur garnettii | reverse complement strand
AAAAAAAAAAAAAAAAAATTTAAAAGTTAGCTGAGCCTGGTAGCACACACCTGTAGTCCCCGCTATTCAGGAGGCTGAGGTGGGAGGATCACTTGAGCCCAGGAGTTCAAGGCTGCAGCAAGCTATGATTGTGCCACCTACTCCAGGATGGGTGACAGAGCTAAAAAGAAGTACTCAAACAAAGAATGTGTTCATCTGCATCTATAGAAGGAGAAACTGAGGCCAAGGCTGAAAAGCAAGGACTTGAACATGGGGCTCTAGATTTACAGGCCAAATAGCTTGTACTGCATCAGGCTGCTTATAAAAATCTATAATCTCTCACATTTCCTATCTCCTTCAGTAAATTGATGGTAGTTACCTACAGTCTCATCTTTCTTGATCCCAGACCCTCAGAGTTGCCTGCCTTAGAGGGTTTCTGGAAACTTGAGGGACATGTGGTATAAATGCAAGAACCAATCTCTATTTCCCCTCACTGAGCCTCCACCTCCCGAGTACATATACCCTGGATTCCCTTTCTTTCCACACATTTGCCCAAATGTCAGAGAAAGGCTAGGCAGGCCCCTTCCCGGGAACTCCTAATCCACCTCCTCTGTTCTGGCTGTGCTGTGGCTGTGGACAGAAGAGTCCTTGTTCCCAGTGCTTCCTGCCCAGAGATCTCCGTGGGGCCCATGCAGGAAGGAGCCAAATCACTCCTGTAACTGGAGCTAAAGCCACCACCTACCCTTGCCACCCCCAGAAGCAACATGCCTCCAGCTCTGTTCACCATTTATTCTGCCTGCCCCAGCCTGGCTCAGCCCCACCTCATCCCCCATCACGCCTGTTCTTTACATATACATGCTGGCACGCACATGCGCACAAACAAACAAAATGGAAAGTTCCCCTCAGGGTACAAGGGTACCTCACATACAACCGAAACTAAAATCCAGAAGATTCTATGATGACAACATCCCAGCTCTGGTAGTTGTGCCTTACTAATAACCCCAAGGTGACATTTGCATATTATTTCTCAATTTCCCTCAGCATAACTTCATTGGCTCAGTTCCCTTTCTACACCCTCACCCTGCCAGAGTCACAGCACCTCCAGGTTGGAAAGGGGCTTTGATAAGTCTAACATTGGTGGTTTCGAGCATCTTACATAAAGCTAGAGAAGGATCCATAGCATTGTCTGGGAGGCTACTTGAGGCTGAGTAATTAGGCCAATGAGAGTTCCCCAGCCCTATCCCAACTTCAAATGGAGCTACAAAAACTCTTTAGTTGTTTTGTGCACTGACGTTCTCTGGGATTCATTT
This sequence comes from Otolemur garnettii, assembly GCF_000181295.1. Classification (NCBI taxonomy): domain Eukaryota; kingdom Metazoa; phylum Chordata; class Mammalia; order Primates; family Galagidae; genus Otolemur; species Otolemur garnettii. Next base: position 17,966,624 of record NW_003852420.1, on the reverse strand, counting down.
GAAAAGAGTATTTCCCTGCTGGAAAGTCTGAAAACAACTCATTTAGTCTGAATCTACCTCCCCAAACACCCCAACAATGTACAGGTGACTCTGAGGCCAATAGAAAGGAAGGTCACATAGTTATCAATGCCACAGTCAGAATGAAAACACCTTCCCCCGAACTTAGTCTATAGCCTAGGAGAGGTTAAGCAAAGGAACACAAGGGCTGCAGGGCCAGTGGATCCAGCTCCCAGGCCCAATGCCATCCACTGCCAGCCATGGTGGCGTGGCTGAACACCACAGTCAGAGCACATTGTCTAACTCCAAGTGCTTACAGAACATGCACTTCAGCCCCTACTTTAAAATGAGCCAAAAGCAGGGAAGGCCCTCAGCAATGCCCCCTTTTGCCATCCTACCAGATGTAGCCTAGACAAATCCTCACACCTCTCCAGCAGTAAAATTTATCAAAACTGAGAGCCTAAGGGCCTGGAAGCCCTCTTTGTCCAACCGCAGCAGAAGGATAATAAGGTTGTGCCTGTGGAACACTCACCCCTCCTCTGTTCACACCAGCTCCCTGGGGCAAAGACGTCTGTCAGTCAGGCACCTAGAAGGAGGAAACAGGGTTAGTTCCTTGGAACAGGAGTTCAGGAACCCAGCATGGGCTAGAAATTGAGAAGCTGGCATTTGACTCTCACAGGAACCTTAGGGAAGTTGCTGAACCTGTTAAACACAAAGGCCCTGTGAGGCAGAGAGCAAAAGGGAAAGTAACAAACATAAAGCTGAAGCAGCCAGCAGGGGCCAGGCCACTAAGGGCCCTTGAGGCCAAGGTGAAGATTTGGTCTTTATTCTAAGAGCAAAGGGAAACTACTGACTAGAAGGGTAGAGAATGGACTGGAAAGAGGTAAGAGTAGCTACAGGAATATCAGTTAGTAGTTGTCGTGATTGTCCAGGGAAGGTTCTGACAAGGGCCTTGACAAGGGTGGTTGCAGATGAGCTAAAAAGAAGTAGATGGACTTAAGAGACATTTAAGAGGTGGTGTCTACAGAACTTAGTGGTGGCCTGGATGCGGGGAGATGAGGAGATATAGGGGTTCCAATCTTTGGGTATCTCCTTCCCTGCTGGAGCAGTGGTCTCCAGCACCAGGAAAAAATACACCCACTCCTCTCCCAATCTGACCTGTCCTTGCCTTAGTATCCCCATCTGTGAAATAAATACTGTTGGACTCAACAATCTCTCAGGGTCTTTTTTTGTGTGTGTGTGAGACAGAGTCTCACTATGTCGCCCTCAGTAGATTGCCATGGCATCATAGCTCACAGCAACCTCAAACTCTTAGGCTTAAGCAATTCTCTTACCTCAGCCTCCCAAGTAGCTGGGACTACAGGCACCCACCACAATACCCAGCTATGTTTTGGATGTAGTTGCCACTGTTGTTTGGCAGACCCAGACTGGATTAAAACACGCCAACTCCATTGTATTTGGCTGGTGCCCTAGCCACTTGAGCCACTGGGGCCGAGCCATCCCTCAGGGTCTTTTCAGCATTAATAATCTATTTTCATATAATTCATTTAGAGTATTTAAGGCATTTTTCTCAGGGTATCACTATGTTGCTCAGGCTGGTCTTCAACCCTTGAGGTCAAGCTATCCTCCCACCTCAGCCTGCCAAGTAGCTGGGACTACAGGCATACATGACTGCCCCCTCTCCTTTTGCAATCTTCTTTGGGCACCAACTACAGGTCCAGCCTAGAATACAATGGAGCAAGATAGTTGCGGGGAGTAGCCTCAGTTTCTCAGGATTCACACAGTCAGAAGAGTCAATCTCCAGATAGGATAGGTGTTTCTATTTTACAAAGAACATGAGAATCAGGCAAATCGGAGAATGTACCATGGTTTATGAGCTTGGGCTCTGGAGACACATAGAACTGGTTTGAATTCTGGCTCTATCAATTTTTAGCTATGTGGCCTAGGTCAAGTTGCTTTAGTTCCTCATTTGGAAAGTAGGGGTAATAGTTAGCATCTGCTTCCAAGGCTCATGGGAGTATTACAGGGGATGCATTTTGAAAGCTTAACACAGTGCCTTGTACAAACATCTAAGAGGGGAAGCCTCATTCACAGATGTGGAAATTGAGGCCCAGATTGGTGAAATGACTCATAGAAGATAACACAGTGAAGGGGAGGCCAAGGCAGGTGGACTACCTGAGTTCACGAGTTTAAGATGAGCCTGAGTAAGAGTGAGACCTTGTCTCTAAAAATAGCCTGGCATTGTGGCAGGCGCCTATAGTCCCAGCTACTCAAGAGGCTGAAGCAAGAGGATCACTTGAGTCCAAGAGTTTGAGGTTGTTGTGAGCTATGATGCCATGGCACTCTACCCAGGGCAACAAAGTGAGACTCTGTCTCAAAAAAAAAAACAAAGGTGGCAAAGCAGAGAGCCCCACACTGACAGCTGAACTATGGTGCCCAGTGACTGCCCAATGTCACAGAGAGAATTAACAACAGAAGACAAACTTGCTAGGTGCCAGGTGGTACACACCCATAGTCCCAGCTGCTCACAAGGCTCAGGCAGAAGGATCATTTGAGCCCAGAAATTGGAGGTTATGAAGAGCTATAATCACACCACCGCACTCCAGCCTGGGTGACATCACGAGCAAGAGGAATTTGAACTCATGCCTCCTAATGAAAGCCCATAAGGGATATCCAGAAAATAGATGTATGTGGAGATGCTTCAAATTCCAGAGCTCTTTAAACCTGGAACGGGACAAATGCAAATTGGGGCCGATGATGTATGTTGACGTGTGTGCATGCACATGTGCACAGCTACCTTGAGAGGAAACCAAAAGGAGCTGGTAAAACAAAAGCCCCTTTCTCAGAAACTCTCTCTGGGGACTGGGCAGGAGAGGAGGGGGCTGACAGCAGGGCCATCCATCCTGCTGGGGCTGAGCTGAGGGCTAGATCTGAGCAAACAGAAACAGTTCCAGCTTGGCCACCAACTGCTGAATGATCAGCAGGTCTCTCTCTCTCTCTCTCATCTGTTTCTTCAACCTCAGAATGACACAATTGTACTAAGATCCCTTCCAGTTATAGGAGACAAATAATAACTACTCCTTACAAGCTCTGGATTCCTAGTCAGGCCCTGCTCCTACAACCTCAAATGGTGGCTTATTAACACTGGCCCTAATATTACTAAAATAGGATTGGGAAGTCCTGCATTTGGGTTCTGGCTATATAGCCAGGAATGCCTTCAATAAGCCTCAATTTCCTTATCTGAAAAATGAAGACTTATCTTTGCCTGATCACTTGCAGAAGGCAAGATTCAAGGAGCTACCCCAACAGCAAGTAATCTGTTAAGGTATTGTACAAAATATCCCCCAAATCCCCATACCAACTCCCATTCCCAAGCTCTTCTATTTTCTTTTTGTTTGTTTGTCTGTTTTCCGAAGCTCTTTTTTTTTTTTTTGAGACGGAGCCTCAAGCTATCCCCCTGGGTAGAGTGCCATGGCATCACGCTCACAGCAACCTCCAACTCCTGGGCTCAAGCGAGTCTCCTGCCTCAGCCTCCCAAGTAGCTGGGACTACAGGCGCCTGCCACAGCACCTGGCCATTTTTTGGTTGCAGCCATCATTGTTGTTTGGCGGGCCCGGGCTGGGGATTCGAACCCGCCACCTTAGGTGTATGTGGCTGGCGCCTTAGCCACTTGAGCCACAGGCGCCGAGCCCCGAAGCTCTTTTATTTTATTTTATTTTACTTTTCTGATACAGCGTCTCACTCTGTCACCCTGGGTAGAGTGCCATGGCATCATCACAGCTCAGAGCAAACTCAAACTCCTGGGCTCAAGAAATTCTCTTGCCTCAGTTTTTCTATTTTTAGTGGAGATGGGGGTCTCGCTTTTGCTCAGGCTGGTCTTGAACTCCTGAGCTCAAGCAATCCTCTCACCCCAGCTTCCCAGAGTGCTAGGATCACAGCTATGAGCCATCATGCCAGCTTCAAGCTCTTTTAACTTCTCCTTTTCCTCTGGCCTATGTCCCCTCAGACAAATGGAATAACTCATCCAAACTGATGAATGCAACAGTACTGCAGTAGCAATAACCCCCTCAACTAATAGTAGTAGTAACCACCGCCACAGCTGATACATGACTGCTAAGACATGCTGGACACTGTGCTAAATGCTTCACTTGGATTATTTCTCAGACAATGCCCTCAATCACCATTAGTTTCAATTTACAAATGACCGACTAAGGTTCATATACAGAGCAAGGGAGTGGCACGGCCAAGGTGACGACCTTATCAAAGTTTCTTCATTTGCCATCAGAAGTCCTGATAACTTTGGAGCTATCCAGAGTAACATTCCACTAAGAGGTATAGCCCAGACTGGGAGTGGAGTGGGGACTCTCTTCCCTTCCCTGACCCTCTCAAACCTCCCCAAATAACTAGTCTTTATATTATTATTTCAGTGTGTCCATCTCAATTCCAGCTACAATCATGCTGTCAAGTAGAAATATGTGAGCCACATATATAATTTAAAATTTTCCAGTAGCCACATTTTAAAAAGTACAAAGCAATGAGTGAACTTAATTTTAATAATGTATTTAACCCAATATGTCTAGTTCAACATGTAATCAATATAAAAAGACTACTGAAGGTTGGTGCCTATAGCTCAGCGGCTAGGGTACCAGCCACACACACTGGAGCTGGCGGGTTCAAACCCAGCCTGGGCCTGCCAAACAACAATGACAACTACAACCCAAAAAATAGCTGGGTATTGTGGTGGACACCAGTAGTCCCAGCTACTTGGGAGACTAAGGCAAGAGAATTGTTTAAGGTTGCTGTGAGCTGTGATGCCATGGCACTCTATCAAGGGCGACATAGTGAGACTGTCTCACCAAAAAAAAACCCAAACTATTGAGCTATTTTACATTATTTTTTCATATTAAATGCAGTGTGTATTTTATACTTATAGCACATCTTGATTTAGTTGCTATGTATTAGCTTAGACTCTCTTTGCCTTTACAATTGAAAAAGTGTCTGTATGTTCTATTCTATACACACACACACACATATATATCAGGGGGCAGGGAGACAGGGCCTCACTCTGTCATCCAGGTTGGAACTCCTGGGCCTTGAAGTAATCCTTCCGCCTCAATCTCCCAAGTATCCAGGACTCTAGTCATGTACCACCAGACACAACTATTTTTTAAATTTTTGTAGAGATAGTGTCTTACTGTGTTGCCCAGTCTAGTCTTGAACCCCTGGCTTCAAGCAATCCTCCTACTTTAGCTTCCTGAAATACTGGGATTATAGGTGTGAGCCACTGCACCCAATCTTAAAAAGTATATTCCTGAATCTAAGTTCTCACACAGACATAAAAGTTTGAGTGAAAGAAAAAAAATAACTGAATGAAGTATTCTTTTTTTTTTTTGAGACAGAGCCTGTCACCCTGGGTAGAATGCCATGGCATCACAGCTCACAGCAACCTCAAACTCTTGACTTAGGTGATTCTCTTGCCTCAGTCTCCCAAGTAGCTTGCCTCAGTCTCCCATAGTAGCTACAGGTGCCCACCACAACACCCAGATATTTTTTTGGTTGTAGTTGTCATTGCTGTTTTGGCAGACCTGAGCTGGATTCGAACCTGCCAGCTCTGGTGTGGCTGGTGCCTTAGCTACTTGAGCTACAGATGCCAAGCCCAAATGAAGTATTCTTTTAAATTAATTAAAATCAAATTAAATTAAGTATTAAATAAAATTTAAAATTCATTTCATCAGTCATACTATCCACCTTTCAAATGTTCAGTAGCCACATGTGACCAGTAGCTGCTCTATGGAGCAGTTGTAGCTCTACAGTGATGACCTTGAGGGCATGGGCTATTGGCCTCCTTGGCCCTATCCCCAGAGCTAAGCCTCAGATATAAAGTTCAATCTGAATAGAATGGTATCTACTCATTCAGCAAACCCCTAGGAGCCTGATATTAATATTTACCTCAGGTACCAATATACAATGATGGTGACAAAGAGATCAGAGTACCTATTGTTCAGAGCATGATACCATGGCTTAGGGAGTTGGGCCACCTGCCCAAGGTCATCCTGCTTTGACCTGGCCTGCCAACTTGGACCGAGCTCTGCCCCTAAACCTTGGCAGTGGCCTGCCCTGAGGCTCAGTCTTCCTTTCAGAGGAAAAAATAAGGTTTTGCCTCTATTCTCAAGGTGCCCATATCCCTCAGTCTAGTGGCAGAGGATAGCCCAGAACAGGAAATTCTATGGAGATGCTGAAAAGGAAGGAGAACAGGAGAAAGGGATGGCATGGGCCACACTGGGCAGCAGTCCTGTGTGTAGGCCTTAGGCCACAGTGAACCCACCCCCACCCCTGCAAGAGGCAAAGCCAGCAAGGTCCACTGGCTGCCTACTCTCTAGGTGGGCCCCCAGGGCTAGGTGCCATGCCCTCCCCCAAGAGCACTTGCCCAGAGGCTCCTGGATTAAGGCCAGAGCCAGAGCTCACCTCCCAGGGTTACCTCAGCTGGAGGTAGGGGAAAGGGTCCAGGTAGCAGCTGCCCCCCACCCCCCAGGGGAAGAAAGGAGGAGGCAGATTCCAGAGTAGAGAAAAGGTGGCAGGTACAAGCCAGAAAAACCTGGGTGGCTCCACCCCTCTTGTGGGGGTCACAGCTGGCACTCAGCACCCCCTCCTGACAGCCCCACAGGGTGAAACTCTCACCAGCAATTAGGTTTAACAATTAACTCTGGTTTCCACAGGCAGTTCCAACAAGAAGTTCCATCTGGGGCTATAGGGATAGAGATAGAGAAGGGGGAGGGGCTGGTGTTAAGGGACAGAGGGGTGGCTAGTGATCCCCTTACCTCCTCCCTCGCACCCTCCCCACCAATGTGGGGCAGCCCTCTGTGCCAAAGAGTGATGGCATTAGTTCTGTGAGTCAGGGCAGTGCCTGGCACATAGTAAACAAATAAAAGGAGACATGGTCAGATGGAGTGGCTCACGCCTGTAATCAATAAATATTTTCAGTAAACAAATAAAAGGAGAAATGGTCAGGTGGAGTGGCTCATGCCTGTAATCCTCACACTTTGGGAAGCCAAAGAGGGAAGATCACTCAAGGCCTGGAGTTCAAGACCAGCCTGAGCATGAATGAAACCCCATCTCTACATAAAATAGAAAAATTAGCCAGGTAGTGCGTGCCTGTAGTCCCGGCTATACTGGAAACTGAAGCAGGAGGATCATATGAGTCCAGGAGTTTGAGGTTGCAGTGAGTTATGATGGTTCCACACTCTAGCCCAGGCAATGGAGCAAGACTCTATCTAGAAGTGGGGGAAAAGGTCTGAATGGGTACACTAGAATAAAACAGATCAGCCAGATGGGCAGACAGATGAGGGCAGAAATAAAGGAAGGTGAAAGATGGCTTGCACTGGACTGGGCACCTTCTTGACCCCTTTGACCCTAGGACTTTACAAACACTGGGATGATAGCTACCCAAGGCATGCCAGGGACATGGCTTTGAAGTCCCTTAGCCCTGGATGCCAGTTCTGACTCCAGTCTTCCTGGCTCTGACTGTGGGGGACCAGTTTCTTCCTCTGTAAGGGAGGTGATATCACTACAGGCCAGTGCTATGCAGTGCCAGGCCCACAGATGCTAGGGCGCCTGTGCTGTTCTCACACAGTCATGTCTTTTGCTGCTTGGCAACAGCCTCCTCTTCTCAGGCCACCCCCTGATTTCCCCCACATCCCAATATTCTCCTGGTTCCCACCTATGTGGCCCTTTCTCCTTTTCCGGAAGGAAAGCCTGGAATGATGACGGCTCTAGCCCACTCACATCCCACTCACCTGGGATCACGCACATACCTTGGTAACAGACTGCTCCCAATTTGACGTTTGCTTGTCATTTACATCCTTCTTAGGTTGCCTGGCCCCCTCCTCACACTCTTCCCCTAAACCTTTACACAGGTTTAGGCCCATAGGCCATCAAGAGCTCACAAGGCCAATTTACTCAAATGTTCTTGGGTGGAATTGCCCTCTTTCTGGGCCGCTGCTTCCTATCAGTATAATGCAGAGCAAGGAGAAGTAGATTAAGAGATCACTTTACCAGCCAGCTCTCATATTTAGAGATTCTGGCATTTCTGGGAGCATTTTGTGCTTTTAACTTCAGACCGATCAGGGTTCAAATCCCATCCTTGGCCTCCTGCAGAGGCCTGGAACTGCAGCCCACTCCACCATTCTCACCTCAAGCCTGTGCAGAGAGGTTCAGTCCCTCCCCTCACTGATCCCCACTCCCTCTGCCATAAAACTCTCACTTTCTGCCCCTCCTTTCCAGCCTTTCTCTCTTGCTCTCAGTAGAGGCATCATGAGCTGTCATTTCCCCAAATTCTTCTTGGCAAAAAAAAGCTTGAAGCTCCCTGTCTATCCAGGGTGCTGGCCCGGTTTGTGTGGAGATTCTGGGGCTGCCTCTGCTTCCATTCTACTCTTTCCTGCATCCTTCCTACAACTCTCTGCCCCACTTTCCCCTTCTCCACAGGCAAGACCTGTCCCCCAGCCTCTCACTGCCCCTCTTGCTTCATACCCTTCTAGCTCAAATGTCGCCTTCAGCCTGGCATCAACACTGATCACTCACCCCTCAACTCACTCAGCCACAGCTCTGCCAGACACTGACTCATACTAGAGGCTTATTGCCCCTCTCACTCCTAAGACCCTGGACACCAGGGAACTCCTATAATAATTTTTTTAAAATCTCTTACGCTGGCCCCCTATGGCACAATGCTTAGAACAAATTAGGTGTTTGCTGAAACAACTGTAATAGCCATTAACTAAAATCTAACAGATTATAATCATTTATTGGCTATTCATTCTTTACAATGCTCATATCTCAGCATTTTACATATAGCATTTCAGTTAATTCTCCCAAGCACCCCCCCCCCCAGCCTTATCATCCCCACCACTTTGTTTTAAGCCAGAGGTTCTCAACCTGTGGGTCGCAACCCATAGGAACTATATTAAAGGGCTGCGGCATTAAGAAGGTTGAGAACCACTTTTTTTTTTTTTTTTTTGAGACAGAGCCTCAAGCTGTCCCCCCTGGGTAGAGTGCCGTGGCTTCACTGCT
>NW_003852420.1:17936667-17957455 GCF_000181295.1 Otolemur garnettii | reverse complement strand
TTGTTGTTTGGGGGGCCGGGGCGGGATTCGAACCCGCCACCTTAGGTGTATGTGGCTGGCGCCTTAGCTGCTTGAGCCACAGGCGCCGAGCCAGAACCACTTTTTTAAGCTAAGAAAACCGAGGCTCAGAGAGGAAAAAGAACTTGCCCAAGGCCACACGGCCAGGAAATGGCAAAGTCAAGACGAATTTAAGGTCTTACCCACTGTCCTCTTGACCTCCCTCAAATCCACAAATAAAGGAGGGGATATGTGAGAAGTCATGGCCTGCCAGTGACATGGGCCTGTGAGTTCTTACAAAAGCAGCCCAGCCCAAAGCTGGAGGCAGATTTTACAAATAAAAGTTAGTCTCATTTAAGCACCTGCTCTATACACAGCCCCATATGAGGTGCTGGAGAGCAAAGAATGAGAGATGAGACATCCCAATGCTCTGAGCCCTCACAACCTAGTGAGAGAGACAAGCCACCTCCCCAGATAAAGCTAAGACCAAAGCAAAACTCATCTCCCAGAGAGGAACAGATAAGGCACTAAGGGAATGCAGAGGAGTTAAAGACAAATCCCACTGTGGAGGTGGAGGGAGGGCTCACGAGGGACAGAGGCTGGCATCTGAGCTGAGCCTTGAAAAGGCAGACAGGATTTCAGCAGTGATTGGGGAAAGGAGGGGGTGGCATTCCTGGCAGGGAGGAACAGAGGGAGCTGGGGCAAAGACAGAGGTAAGCACTGGGCATGTCCCAGGAGTCTCAGGAAACATGTTCTTCCATCCCCCTTGGCACTGGCCCAGGTGTCCAGCCCTTCAGAGAGGCCACCTTGAACTTCCTCAGACTCACAGGAACCTGGCTCATTTATGGTAAGTGGGCACAGAAAGAAATAAAGAGCCAAAGCACCTGGGCATGTGGTTTGCTAGGAGGGACTTCAGGGATCAGAATCCAAACTCTGTCCAGAATCTCTGAAGATAAGAGATGATGAGGTCTGACCAGAAGTGGGTGAAATTAAGAAGGTAGGAAGGAGCATGGACCGGGCAGCAAGAGACTTCCAGACCCACAGATCAAAGCTGCATGGGACCTTGGGTTTATCCTGTCCAACCTCCATTCTACAGTTGGGAAAAGTGAGCCCCAGACACAGCCCTCAGCTTCTTCCTGCAAAACCAGCAATGTGCTGAGAGGTGAGAGAAACCAGCCCTCTCCATTGGCTCCCTGGTGGCCTTTCTCTAGATGTTAGGTTCCGACTCCATAAAACAACCCTGAAGATGTTGGTTCTGAACTTTTATGGGTTGTGTTTCAAAGACTCAAGTGATGTCTAAAGATCCTCTGCTGGGGACAATGCATACTCTCAAAATTGTGCATATCATTTTTTTTTTTTTTAGACGGAGCCTCAAGCTATCCCCCTGGGTAGAGTGCCATGGCATCACAGCTCACAGCAACCTCCAACTCCTGGGCTCAAGCGAGTCTCCTGCCTCAGCCTCCCAAGTAGCTGGGACTACAGGCGCCCGCCACAACGCCCAGCCGTTTTTTGGTTGCAGTCGTCATTGTTGTTTGGCGGGCCCGGGCTGGGGATTCGAACCTGTCACCTTAGGTGTATGTGGCTGGCGCCTTAGCCGCTTGAGCCACAGGCGCCGAGCCAGTGCATGTCATTTTTAAAGTTCATGAACATCTGAACCAGCTTTCTCCATGGGCAATCTGAGAACCATCTGTGTCCCAGTCACCTCAACAGGGAACCTATGGTTAAACAGGCTGATTCCAGGACTTCCCCATGGATCTGACCCTCCCATGGAGCAGCCGAATTTGAATCTCTGAAAGAGGGTGTTTTCTAGCATGCTCTCCTTTGTTGTTCTTAGGAGAACAAAGTTTGAGAAACCTGGCCATAGGGAACCCTAGGATTCAGGAGAATAGGGTACAGTGCTGAGCTGCTTCCCTTTCAGCTAGTTCACATATTGAGCTGTCTCTACTTCCACTCTGCTCTTTCCTGCATCCTTCCAGTGATTCTCCGAACATATGCCCCACTTTCCCCTTCTCCTTACCTATGAAGATATGGCTCTGTGGCTAGAAGTTTTAAAGCCACTGCTCCTTCATCGAGGTCCCTTCTGGTTGAGCCACCTGCTTTAGCTAGGGCAGCTAGGCTGACCAACATAAGGGTTACAGTAGGGGTAGGAGGAGGCTCAGCACGCTGATCACAGCTGCCCAGATTCTTCAGTGACACTCTGAGATCAGCAGCACTGCCTGAGAGGGAGTCTGGACTCCTGCACTGAACTTGGGGAAAGGGGAGGTTTTCTATACTTCCTCTCTCCAGGCCTTCTATCCTTCCCTCTCCCTCAGGCCAGCCCTGGCTTTGTTCTTTTCCTCTTCTCGCAGACAAGTACTTTTGAACCTGGGTCTCCTGGCTCCAGCCTCTGCCTCCCTCCTTACTTCCTCCAGAGTCCCACCTATCACTGAGCCTGATAGAATATCCAAACCCCCTTCTCCTCAGAGCACCCTTCTGAGGAGATAAATTTTTTTAAAATTTTTATTTATTTATTTATTTTGAGACATAGCCTCAAGCTGTCCCCCTGGGTTGAGTGCTGTGGCATCACAGCTCACAGCAACCTCCAACTCCTGGGCTCAAGCAAGTCTCCTGCCTCCGCCTCCCAAGTAGCTGGGACTACAGGCACCTGCCACAACGCCCGGCTATTTTTTGGTTGCAGCCATCATTGTTGTTTGGCAGGCCCAGGCTGGATTTGAACCCATCCACCTTAGGTGTATGTGGCTGGCACCTTAGCTACTTGAGCCACAGGTGCCAAGCCTGAGGAGATAAAATTAATGCTCTTTGCAGATGATAAGCTCCTTTAACTGGAATATTCTATTCAATAAAAAACTGAGGTGGCCAGTGACAGAACAATAACTCAGAAAAAAACAAAGTACCTTCAGACCTGCCCTGTCACCTACCCTGTTGCAGCATCTCTTCCACCAGTGGGCTCAGAGCCTTGGCCAGCCCTAGGCTGATGCTTTAAGAAGGCCAGTCCCCTAGGTCTGGCAGCATGCAGGCCAGAGAGGCAAAAGTCCTCAATTAGAGAAGGTGCTCTCAGAGTGGAGAATTTGTTCTCTGGATTTGAGCAAATGCCTGCACCTCAGTGGACCCTGAAATATTCTCTCAGACCCCATCAGGAACAATATAGGAAAGACTCAAGAGTACCTGTGGCCTTTGATAGATCTAGGTTTAAATCCTAGTTGTGCCACTTGATGGCTGAGAACTGGGTAGGCCTTGGGCAAGTTATTTAGCTTCCTTTAATAAAATGGGAATAGTAATCTCACCCTCATGGGTAGTTTAGGGATTAAAAGACACAGGGCTTGTAAAGGACTTAGCACAGGGCCTGGCACAACATAAGGCAATGAACATAAGCAGCTGTTTATAAGTCACCAGAATGAGCCTCTTAGGAGGAAGACTCTAGGCTTTCTAATTCTTAGGTGGCCTCAAGCAACCCCCAAATCACTCATCTAAAGTGGGTCTGGAGACTTTATCTTCAGACCTCTAATCTGGAGACGGGGAGGGAAGAGGGGAAAGCAGAGACAAAGGAGTAAGAGAGAACAGAGGAGGGAGGAAAAGAAAGGAGAAAAATCAAGGGGCCACCTGACTCAGTTTGTGGGAAAGGAAGATGACTACACAGAAAGTGCCAGGACAGGATAAGCCCTCTCTCCTTTCCAGAGCCTTCTCTAGACCCACCAAGTCAAGGTTTAGAGGGACATGCCTGCTGAGAGGTACCGCCCTGACTGTCAATAGGGACACTGAAGCCTTGGGTTACCTCCCAGCCTCTGGCTTCCCAGGCTGTGGACTCTCCCACTGGAGCAGTCAGAAATGGCCACAGCCAGGCTGATAACAAAACAACCTAGCCATTCAGTCAGCATTGCCTGCTCACTCAGGATCCAGGGATCCTTTTCTGGGACTCTCCCCTGCTGGTCCCTGCCTCTGGGACTTGTGTAGAGTAGAGCCCTCTCCAGGTCTCTACCCATTCCAAGCTCCTGCTTCTGGGGCTAAAGTTGCAACTAGAGAAAAAGCAACATTCAGATTGTAAACAGGAGCCAGGAATAAGGTGTCCTAACTGCTACTGACCAGCTGTGTGAGCTGGGGGGGGGGTATCACTTCTCTCTGAGGATCACTTTCCTTCCTCAGGCTAATGAGGACAATGACAAGAACCATCTCTAAGGTCCTCCCAACTCATAGCAGCTACACTCCATGGAATGCCTCAGAGCACAAACGGCAAAGAGGACCTGCCTCAGGAGAGAAGCAGAGTGGGCTGGGCTCTGCTGAGAATACAGTGGATGTGGCAATGGCCAAGGGTTATTATGATGATGACGATTATAATTAAAAATCACAGCAACAAACCCTTAAGCAATTAACAGAGAGCTTTCCCATTATCTCTGGGGATTGCAATCTGGTAAAGTAGGCAGCCAGGATGATTATTCACATTTGACAGATGAGGAAAGTGAAGCAAGATTAAATGACTTGTCCCAGCTACTAAGTGTAGAGAAGAAGGATCCAAAGAGCAAATAATAACAATTATTGAGTGCCTACTGTGTGCTACCTCACTCTGTTATTCTGATCAAGCTTCACCACCACAACACTATTGTAGGTGCTACTGTCTCCATTTCATAGAAGAGGAAACTGAGGCTGAGAAAAAGTTACTGATCCATTAAGGTTCATGGCTGCTCTGTTTCAAAGCCTACATTTAGATCTAGGCTTGTAGGACTATAAGGCCTACACGTTTTCTCATCTTCCTGCATGTACTAGGTTGAATAGCCTCCCTGCCCCTTCCAAATTCATGTCTTCCCAGAACCTCAGAATGTGACCTTATTTGGAAATAGGGTCTTTGCAGATGCAATTACTTAAGGTTAAAATAAGGTCACACTGGACAAGGGTTGGTCCTAATCTATTATGACTCTCCTTATAAGAGAAGATGATGGGTAGCACCTGTGGCTCAGTGAGTAGGGCACTGGCCCCATATACTGAGGGTGGCGGGTTCAAACCCGGCCCCAGCCAAACTGCAACAAAAAAATGGCCAGGCATTGTGGTGGGCACCTGTGGTCCCAGCTGCTTGGGAGGCTGAGGCAGGAGAATCACCTAAGCCCAGGAGTTGGAGGTTGCTGAGAGCTGTGTAATGCCACAGCACTCTACCAGGGGCGATAAAGTGAGACTGTCTCTAAAAAAAAAAAAAGGAGATGACACAGAGAGAAAGCCATGTGATGACAGAGGCAGATGCAGCTGCAAGCCAAAAGATGCCATGGATTGCTGGCAACCACTAGGAGAGAGGCAGGGAATAGACTACCTCCTCAGAGTCTCCAGAAGGAACCAACCTTGCTGATTCCTTTATTTCTGATCTCTAGCATCCACAACCATGAGAATAAATATCTGTAGTTTTAAGCTATCTGGTTTGTAGTACTTCATTATAGCAGCCCTAGGAGATTGACAAACTGTGAAGCCTTTGAGTAGCAGACCTATGACACTCCAACTCTGGGTTTCAGATTCCCCCTCATCAGCCAGCTGTGGAGGTTAAAGGGGACCTGGAGACCTTTGAGAAGTCACTCTCACCTCACCTTTACCTTCTGGGGCCAGGCTGGCCTGGAATCTACCAACTGTGCTTCATGATGTTCTAGGCCTCTATCCACCCCACTGGGGCCACCCATCAGGCTTGTTTAGCAGTTCTCCCCTTCTCCCCTGGCCACCCTCTACCACTACCTAGAGAGCTGTATTTTTTTTTTTTTTTTTGAGACAGAGCCTCAAGCTGTCCCCCTGGGTAGAGTGCCATGGCATTACAGCTCACAGCAACCTCCAACTCCTGGGCTCAAGCGAGTCTCCTGCCTCCGCCTCCCAAGTAGCTGGGACCACAGGCGCCCGCCACAACGCCTGGCTATTTTTTGGTTGCAGCCGTCATTGTTGTTTGGCGGGTCCGGGCTGGGGATTCGAACCCGCCACCTTAGGTATACGTGGCTGGCGCCTTAGCCGGTTGAGCTATAGGCGCCGAGCCGAGAGCTGTATTTTTAAAATATAAATCTGATCCTTTTAGGTTGGCTTAATCCTCTTTCCTAGCTCCCTGCCACCTGTAGGACTTTATCATGTTCTTTGGTCTGTGCCAGATCAAGTCCAACCTTCCTCTCAGCCTTATCTCCAGCCAATTACCCCACCTGTCTCCACCACTTACCACCTTCTGCTTCAACCACATGGACTATTTGGGTACCCCTAACAAGCTGTTCTACCTTTGCACGTGACTGTTCCAACTACCTGGAAGATCCATCTCTCTCTTCCATAAAGCCTTTTCCTCCTTAAATAGCACACTCTAGCACCTTGCAGATAGCACCTCCAAATACCTTGTGGTATTTCATCTTTACATGCCTGCCCTCACCCCCAGCCTGTGAACACTGTTGTATTCATTTCTTCTTCTGTAGGCCTAGGACCCAACACAAAGAGATTCAAGAATATTGAACTGGATTATGGAGTAGCCATAATAGTAATAATAGCTAACATTTACCAGTTGTTTAATATGTGCTTACATTATGCTAAGCATTCCATATATGTTACCTCATTTAATAATTCTCAGTACAATCCTATGAAACAGATGCTAGTCTTGATCTTGTTTTGCAGGTGAGAAAATGAAGAAATGAAATCACTTGCCCAAGTACTATTAACTAGTACATGACAAAGCCTGAATGACTCTAAAGCCAGTGCTAGTAACCACCACCAAGTACACCATCCATCCCAATCCCTTCATTTTTCAAAAGAGGAAATGTGCAAAAAAAAGAAAGTGAATGGACCCAGGTCTTTAGATTCCTTATTCAATATTCTTCCTCTTTTCAATCCTGCAGGATCCTAATCTAGGCTGTGTCTCCTGCAGAGCTTTCTCCTGCCTCCCCTTGAGCAGAGCCCAGCATGGGTCTGGATGCACAGTGAGTGCTCAAATCTATGGCAAGGCGATGAGAGATGCAGCAGTAAAAAAGACAGATAAATCTACTTGAGAAAAGTTTGAGGCCTGCAGGGACACATTGCCAGGGCTTGAGTGGAAATTCTGGGTATTACATGGTACCATCTCTCATTTTATGAATTAATTTATTTCACCAACTAAGTGAACACAAATCATAAGTCAGGCATCATGTGGGATTAGTAATCCAGGTCCTGCCCACATGGGCATTTACAGTCTAGTGAGGGGAGATGAATAACTAACATGTCCATGTATAATTACCAACTTGTGTAAGCCCTAGAAGACACAGAGAGTTCTGAGAATGTATAATAGGGTACACTGATTTAGCCCAGGGAGTTGGCAAAGGCCCCCTAAGAAAGTGACTACTGAGCTGAAATCTGAAAAGTAGGAGTCAATCAGGATAAGAAGCAGGGGATGAGGAGCACTGACTCACACCTATAATCTTAGCACACTGGGAGGCCGAGGCAAATAGATCCATTAAGCTCAGAAGTTTGAGACCAGGCTGAGCAAGAGCGAGACCCCATCTCTATTAAAGAAATAGAAAAATCTACCCAGGCATCATGGCAGTGCCATGCTGAGCTACTTGGGAGGCTGAGGCAAGAGGATAGCTTAAGTCCAAGAGTTGGAGGTTGCTGTGAGCTAAGATGGCACAGCACTCTACCAAGAGCAACAGAGTAAAACTCTGCCTCCCCCCCACCAAAAAAGACAAGAAACAGGAGCCCAACATGTTGGCCCACACCTGTAACCCCATCCATCAGTTTGAGGGAGCCAATGTGGGAGGATCACTTGAGCCCAAGAGTTCCGGACCAGCTGGGGCAACATAGTGAGACCACTGTTTCTACCAAAAAAAAATGAAAAATTAGCTGGATATAGTGGTGCACATCCATAGTACCAGCTTGGAAAGCTGGAGACTTTGGAAAGCTGAAGTGAGAGGATCACTTGAGCACAGGAATTCAAGGCTGCAGTGAGCTATGACTGTGCCACTGTACTCCAGCCTCCAGCCTGGACAACAGAGTGGGACCTTGTCTCTAAAAAGGAAAAACATGGCCAGGATAAGAAGCAGAAGACGAGGAGCACTGACTCATGCCTATAATCCTGGTACTTTCGGAGGCCAACGCAGGTGAATTTCTTGAGACCAGCCTGAGCAAGAGTGAGACCCCTATCTCTATTAAAAATATAAGAAACCTAGCCCAGCATAGTGGCACATGCCTGTAGTCCCAGCTATTCGGGAGGCTGAGGCAAGCTCAAGCCCAAAGAGTTTGAGGTTACTGAGAGGTATGATGCCACGATGACCCACCCAGGGTGAGAGAATGAGACTCTGACTTAAGAAAATAAAAAAAGGGCAGCACGTGTGGTTCAGTGAATAGGGCGCCAGCCCCATATACCCAGGGTGGCAGATCCAAACCCGGACCCGGCCAAACTGCAACAAAAAATAGCCGGGAGCTATGGCAGGCGCCTAGTGTCCCAGCTACTCAGGAAGCTGAGGCAAAAGAATTGCCTAAGCCCAAGAGCTAGAGGTTGCTGTGAGCTGTGATGCCACAGCACTCTACCAAGGGAGACAAAGTAAGACTCTGTCTCTAAAAAAAGAAAGAAAAGAAAAGCAGAAGAGTGTGCTAGATAGAGGTAACTACATGAATGTGCAAAATCACAAAGGCAAAAGAGCTCATGGTATCTAGATGAACTAAAAGGTCAAAGTGGCTGGTTTCCAGAGAGGTGGGCAGGAACTGGATCCTGCAGGGGCTTACAGATCAAGATAAGCATTTAGAAATTAAGCAGAACAGGGAAACCCCTGGATCAGAACCTGGCCCAGAGTGGACACTCTCAAAGAGTCATTGCATTAGTGAGAGAGTGATTTGTCCCAGATCACAAGGAAGACCTGGGATTGAAACCAGAACTCCTACCTACCACATGGGGCTTCTGGACTATTGCAGGCCATGGGAGGCTTTTTAGGAGTTTCAACTTATAGGAGGTTTCTAGCTGTCTACATCTCTCATGAACCCTAGAGTGCATCAGAATTACCTGACTTGTTAAAACATAGATTGCTGGACCCCATTCCCATTCGTAGGTCTGGAATGAGGCCCAAGAATTTGCATTTGTAACAAACCCTCAAGTGACCCTGCTGCTGTTGGTGAGGCAACCACAGTTTAAGAACCTCTGTTCTAGACTACAGCATATGGTGGTGAGGGGAGAGCAGTGATCCTGGGCCAGGATTCTTGGGGGTGGATTCCTAAATGTGGGTAACAGTGAGGCAAACTATAGCACTCTGAGCAAGGGACAGGGCCTCAAAGTCCCCAGATCTAGCCCACTAGCTAGCTATCCAGCCAGGGACCTAAGCTTAGGGAGTTTAGACTTTTTTTTTTTTTTTTACATAAACAGGCTTAATAAAATGTGTTGGGTGAACAGATAAACACATAAAGAGTTTGACTAAAGTCAAAGAGAGATCCCTGGACCAAATTCCAGGGTTCCTCAGCTCCACACCAGAGCCTTTCCCATATTCTGAGATTCAGGGAAGGAGACAGCAAGCTCAGCTTTCCCCAGCCTCTGCTGCCTTTGGCAGGAAAACATTTCAAGAATTGCAGAAATCTGCTGTTGGCCCCCAATCCTATCACCCATCCATCTTCCTTCCTTTTACACTCCAAGCTCCCTCCCTTTCACTCCAAATCCTATGCACTGTATCCTGGCAAGCCAAACTAGAAAGGAGGTGAAGTTACAGAGGAAAAAAAGTGAAACTGAAGAAAGAATTCTTGTACTTGGATATCCTTCTCCCAGAACAATTCCTCCTATAAGAGTCTCAGTTTCTCTCTATCCTTGCATCCCAGTCAAGCCCCAATTCATTTCACTACCAGTATCTGAACCCCACAAAGCCAGGGACTAAATCCCCAAACTTCCTTTTCACCCAATTTTTCTAAAATAGAGAGGCCCTGGACAGAATTTTTCTATCCTACTCCAGTTGGCAGCAAAATGCCACTTCTCTGTAAACCCACACACACAGACTCACTAATATACAAACAGCTATACCGACACAAAAACAAATATACCAGAACTTATAAAAACACATACACATGTACATCAAGAGAAACATTATTCACTGTGCTGAATAATGTTTGTGCATAAAACACACCTATGCACCCAAATGCACAAGAAGTACAGAGAGAACACACACATGCACACAGGCCGCAGATCTAGATATGCATGCACCAGTACTTGGGGGAAGGGCAGATACACACCAGAGACATCTCTCTCAAAGTAGAGAGGTCTCCTGAGGAGAGGCTCCTTGGAGTGGGGATCTGGCCCTTTAAGAGAGTGGCTCTCCCTCTCTAGTCCTTTCAGGGCACCTGAGCTGCTGGTCTACTCACCCTCCACCCTCCCACCTTCAGCCTCACTTAGGTAAAGGTAGGAGTGGCTGCCCTGGCCAGGTTAGGTCTGGCCCCAAACGAGAGTCCTGGGGCCACAACAGGAAATGGATCCCTGAACCGGCTGGGTCACCAGCCTGGGGCCCAGCTGTTTCTGCCACCAATACCCCTCCGGCAGACAGACAGACAGAAAGACACGCACACGCACGCACGCGCGCGCTCGAACACACACTCATATATACTTGGGCTTCAGGTAGGACACGCCCTCGCTCCAGCGAGGGCTCCTTAGCTGTCAGCCCAGTTCCCTCGGGCCCCGGGGTGTGGCCGCCCACCTGCCGGGAGGGAGTCTCCGCCCGAATGGGACGCCCCCGCATTGCCTCCCACCGCCCTCGCCAGGTGCCTGGCTCTAGGCGACTACAGCGCCTGGACCGCCGCCCCCACCCTTTCCTCCCAGCAGTGCCGAGACAAAGCCGCGCACACGCACACGGGGGGCTACGCGGGTACACACCCGCCCTCACAAGCGCAAACACGAGGAGCCACAGTGGTGCACACAGCGACACACACGCACAGTCAGCCATAGGCTCCAGCCACAAGCGAAGCCACTGGCACACGCCCTCATCCATCCAGATGTACACACACTCTGCTACACAGTCGGACACACCCTCTCACAGCCACATTCACGGGTAGACACACGCAGGCACATATCCTCACCCAGACAGGCAGACGCGCGGAGACAGGACACGCACGCACCCTCACACACATGTACACACAGATGCACGCCCGGAGCACACACGCACGGGCGCACACCTCGGGCATCCGCTCGCATAGATTCACGGGCATACGCGCGCTCACACCCAACACACCCGGAGACGTGAACCCGACACACACACCCGCGCCAGTACCGAAACTCCCGAACCGAAGGACCAGGCTCTGAGCACCGGCGCCCGCCCCCACCCCACCGCCCCACGAGCCTGCCCGCCTGCCTGTCAGCGGTCGAGGATCAGCTATCGAGCCCGCAGCCCTCCGCCATCACCCCACACGACACGCGTGATCGGACGCCGTGGGGGCCCCAGGGCCAGAGGAGGACAACTGGCGCCGCTAACCTGGCGGCAGCGAAACGGCTTCCGGGCACTGTCTCTCGGTCCTCGCGTCCGGCGGCCGCCCGGGCGGGCTCCGAGGCGCACTCCAGCTGCGCAGAAATGCCCCGCTCGCTCGCGCGCCCGCTGCTTCTCTCCCTCCCACGGCGTTCAGCCCCCTCCTCGCCCGCCCCGCTACACCCCTTCTCCCCCCTCCGCCCCTCCCCGGCCCGCTCCGCCGGTGGAGAAGGCAGTGATCCCGGCCGCCCAAGCAGCAGCAGGCGGGCGAACGAGCGAGCAGCAGCGGCGAGTGGCCAACAGCCGGGGGAGCGCTGGAGCCGCCGGAGCCGGGCCCGCGCTTCGGGAGGAGCCGAGCCGGCCCCGGGGGAGGGGAGCAGAGGAGGGGGCTGAGCCCCGCGAGCCCTCACGGCGCTGGGGGCCGGTCGCCAGCTTCCCCTCTTAGGCCTGGCGCCTACCTGAGCCACCGGAGAGCTCAGAGGCCGGGGGCAAGCGGTCGGGTAAGGAAGAGGAGGAGACCCCACCCGGGGCCTCCTAGCCTTCGCGGTCCCAGCCTGGTGGGCTCGGGCCCCGCCTCCACCTCCTCCCGGGTCCCTGCCAGCGCCGACTTCGGTTTCCTCTGGCTTAGACTTCTCGGCCCTTGGCCCGACGCCCCGGGCTAACCCTGCAGCCCGCTGCCCAGCCTGCTGACCTCGTCTACCTCTAGCTGAGACCTGGCCAACGCCCACCCGCCTCCACGCCGCCCTCCCATTGTTCCAGCGGCTGACGGCCGGAGCTCGCGGAGGATCGCTCAGCACATTCCAGCCCCTTCTAAGGTGGCAATACCTCTGGACTCTGTGGTCTCTCCAAGGGCTGAGACCTGGGCTTTGGGATCCGGACGCCCAACCTCCCCCTTCCCTCCCCCCTACCCTCTGCCAAGCCCAAACACACCCAAAGTAAAGAGCTTTTCCAGACTAAGGTAATAACCACCACGGCCCACTTACAGATGCTTTGCTAGGTCTGCTTTGAGAATGGACTGAGGCTAGGGGAAGGAAGGGAGCCCAAGAGAACATCTGGGAGAAGATGGGGCACCAATTAGGTGTTTCCATTTCATAGATGAAGAAAAGGAGGGGATTCCTGCCCTAGGACTCCTGGGGCAGGGCCAGGCCCTCCAGAAGTGCCTGGAATAATGAGTCTGGGCCTCCTTTGTTTAATGCTGAAGCACAGAAACTGGGGAAGAAACAAGTGTCACTCACTTGGTAGGGTTTACTAGAAGTCAGAGCATAGGCAAAGGCCTGACTGCAGGAGCTTTTACTTACTTTGTCTCACTTGCTCTGAGCACGTCTTAATTGGCATCTGTAATTATCCCTGTTTTTCAGATCAGAACTTTATCCTAAGTCTCTTCTCCAGGAAGCACAGCACCAAGGTGAAGCTCCACAATTCTGATTCTTCACTGCAGTCCCCACCTCTCTAGTGTGGGATACTAAGAGCAAATACAATGTAAGCAGCTGACAACCTAAGAAATCAGGGAGGGGAGGCCTGGTTTGAACCTCCAAGGACTTCCACAAACTAAGAGAGGGCAAAACTATAGGAGCCAAGGCCTCAAAGCAAGACTGAGCATGACTTGTCCAGGAGGGAAAATTGTTATTAATAATAAGATCCAAGGGCTGGGTGTGATAGCTCATGCCTGTATTCCAGATAGCACTCTGGGAGGCCAAAGTGGGTGGATTGCCTGAGTTCCTGAGTTTGAGACCAGCCTGAGCCAGAGCAAGACCTCATCTCTAAAACAAACAAACAAACAAAAAAATAGCAGAGCATTGTGGCAGGCACCTAATAGTCCCAGCTACTTGGGAGCTAAGGCGAGAGAATTGCTTAAGCCGCAGAGTTTGAGGTTGCTGGGAGCTGTGACGCCACAGCACTCTACTGAGGGTGACAAAGTGAAACTCTGTCTCAAATAATAATAATAATAATAAGATCCAATGATAACTTGTTTAGAACACTTACTATATTCTAGGCACTGTTCCAAGAGCTTTACTTGCATTAACTCATTTAATCTGCACAGTAACTCTACTGGATAAAGGTTTTTCTTATTCCCACTTTATACATGTTTAAACTGAAGCACAGATATTACATAGTTTGTAAAGTGGCAGAATCAGGATCCAAACTTGGGAAGCTAATTCCCAATCTTATACTTTTAATGACTTCAGGCCAGACAGAAGCAGCCCTGAATGTGAGGCAATAGCATTTGAACTAGAGTACCCATTACAACAAGACTCTGTTTATTGGTATCTTCTCTCTCCCTGTAGATACCTGGTATGTACCTACTACCTAGGATGTAGGCCTAATTTGTTAAACAACTGCACAACTGTGATATGGGGCTAGAGTGTAGGGTATCATATCCAGGGCTCTGTTGCAACCACCTGTTCTCTGCTGGACATTTTTATCAGTAGTTTTAGATGAAGCAGAGGAAAATATGAAATACTGATCAGCTCTACTGTTGTCATGAAGTTGGGAGAGACAGCAAACACTCTGAACACTCTGGAAACCAGAATCAGCTTTTTAAAGATCTCTGCAGGCTTGGGGGCTGATCTTGAACTCTCAAGATAAGATGCTACACAGAATAAGTGTGAACTCCTGCCCTTAGGTCCAAACCAGAGCAGTTCCATAGAAATTTTTGTGATGGCTCGGTGCCTGTGGCTCAAGTGGCTAAGGCACCAGCCACATACACCTACGGTGGCAGGTTCGAATCCAGCCCGGGTCCGCCAAACAACAATAATGGCTGCAACCAAAAAACAGCCAGGCGTTGTGGCGGGCGCCTGTGGTCCCAGCTACTTGGGCGGCTGAGGCAGGAGACTTGCTTGAGCCCAGGAGTTGGAGGTTGCTGTGAGCTGTGACGCCATGGCACTCTACCCAGGGGGACAGCTTGAGGCTCTGTCTCAAAAAAAGAAAAAGAAAAAGAAATTTTTGTGATGACAGAAATGTCCTGAATCTGTGCTGTCTGACCTGGTGGCCACTAGCCATCTGTGGCTATTAACCACTAGAAATGTGGCTAGTACAACTGAGGAACTACAAATTTAATTTTATTTATTTTAAAATACTTTTTGGGGAAGGGAATTTGCCCTTTTCCCCTGAAAGTTCAACTTATATTTAAGGCAGATTAATAAGGGAAATGTTCATTTCCAAATATCATGCACATGGGGAGAATCACAAGAATGATTAGCCCTATTGTTAAATAGTTTAAATTTGAATAGCCATATGGGGCCAGTGGCTACCATGGTGGACAGTGCAGAGTTCCAAGTGATCGTGTGCCCCAAGTACAGTACAGAAAGAATCTGGATTCAGAACAGATTCAGTGAAAACAATTTAAATGTTTTAGTTGACTTCGAGCTCAGCAGTGCAATGTGGCTGCAAGAAAGCAAAAATGAAAGAGAACAAGGGGGGAAGAAAGGAGAGAGAAAGGAAGGAGAGAAGGAATGAAAGGAAGGAGGAAGGAGAAAGGAGAATAAAGAAGGGAAGGAGAGTGACTATGATTTTAAAATATCAACAGAAACCAGAGGTTAGGCTGGCTCTGCTGCTATAGGTGGATCACAGATGAACCACGGGGCTCAGCTCTGCACCCCACATTCTGAGGGGGCCACTGTCACACTGGAGCATGTCTAGTGGCAGCAACCATAATGTTGAAGACCTGGACACTATGATGTATGATGAATTACTTAAGTAGCCTAGAGAAGAGAACACACAATGGGGCTGGGGGAGTATCTCCAAACATCTCACACACAAAGGGGATTTTATTTGTTTCCTATTATTTAGGTCTAATTAAAAAAAACATTCTGTATAAGTGAACCTCTAGGCCACATGCTCTGAAGGAAGGATCCATGTCAAATTTATCTTTCTGTTCTCTTTAGCACCTAGTCCGCCCAGGACCCGGCTCATATTAAACATTCACTATTTGCTAACTGATTGGATATGAAAGAATTCTACCCAGCTCCTATAGATAGACATCCAGGAAGACAATTTCAGGATATGGTAAAGAACTCTCTAACAGTCAAAACTACCCAAGAATGGAATGGACCGTGTTGGGAAGGCTGAACTCCTTATTAATAAATGTATTCAAAGAAAGATTGGGTCTTCATTGGAAGGCGAGGAAACAGGTGACCCCTCAAGTTGAAAAGCAAGTAAGTATTATATTAGGAAGGGAAAGGCAATATCAAAGCTATGCGGACAATTATGTGGCAATATATATAGAACAAATTGATGGGAGAGGGACCAGAAGCAGCAAGGACCAGTTAGGACCACTGCAGTGATGCAGGAAATAAGAGAATAGACACAGCAGCAGTGGGATTGGAAAGTCAAGGACAGACACAAGGAAAGCTGTAGTTTCTAGTTCTGCCTCTGCTATTAACTTATTGTCATTAATTTACTGTGTAGGCTCTGATAAACCTCATCCCCAGGGTAAATCCATTTCCTTCTTCAGATTTCAGTGTTGCCATCAGTGAAACACAGGATGATCTGCAAGGCCCCTTCTAACTCTGATTCTGTGAATTGGAGAGAGATAATGAACAATAACTGGAATAATATATTAGAAAACCTTCTTCATAAGTGTCACAGTAGCAATATCACTAATATCATTACTATTATTATTATTTCACAGGCACCTCACCAAGACATGGTGACTGGACTGGTAGGAGGTGACGGGAAAGAGGTGATTGGATTGTACCTGTGGGGTGGGATGGAGAACAAAGACCTCTGATCTTTGGGGAGGGTTAGCTAACCGCTCTATCCCTTCCCCAACATCTGTGAAGACAAACAATGTTCTATGCCCCATAACCTTGTGAACCGTTTCCTCATTCCTTTAAGCCACACCTTATACTTGGCTAAAAGAAACAACCAGTTCTAGGAAAAGTTAGACTCTGTTCCCCTCCATTATATGTTCACAAATAATTCCTGGTCTTAGCCTTTCTCCTTCAGTATCATCATCTCATATGAAAATAGCCAACATTATTCAGCGCTTAGTAAATGCTGAGTACTTTGTTTACATAATTTTCTCACCCTGGG
The DNA here is from genome assembly GCF_000181295.1 of Otolemur garnettii. Lineage (NCBI taxonomy): Eukaryota > Metazoa > Chordata > Mammalia > Primates > Galagidae > Otolemur > Otolemur garnettii. The sequence continues at coordinate 17,941,037 of NW_003852420.1, read as the reverse complement.
AGGCAGCTCTAATTGTTATCCCCATTTTATAGATGAAGACACTATGGCTCATGCAGATCTATAATTTTCTCACAGCCACACAGCTTATAAAAAGGATTTTAATACAAGTCTGATTCCAAGGTTGTATTCTTAAAGATCTCCAGCACTTTACTATGTATTTTTGAAAATAATACATTGAGAGGAGGGCAAGATCAGTGTTGTTCTCAATTTATGGCTGGGGAAACTGAAGGTCAGAAAGGTTAAACTTAATAACTTGGGCATATTAATAAAGTCTTCCACAGTGTGGTTTAGTGTTCTTTTTTACTTCTCAGAGCTGTCCTTCCTCTGTCCTAGACCTGATGGGTAGAGACTTGCTCAGTCTACTTAAAGGAAGGACTTTTACTCCCTTTTCTTGAGAGAAGGGAAATGTTTGTGAAAGGTCTAAGTTAATTTCCACCTCCCCTCCCCACCACCTCCAACACATACACCCTAGCCCAGGGCTTTGTGGTGACAGGCACTGAAAGCTTATAGAGTGAGTCATGTGGGGCTGACCTGCCAGAGTCATCCAAGCACAAGGTGCTAAAGCTTAGTTTAGAGGGGTGGAAAAATAGGCCAAGTGTTCTTATCCTCAGGAATATGGCCCAGTTGTAGCCTGTGCTTCTACTCATCTCATCCCAAAATACTGCAAACATTTGGGGAATGTTTTTTTTCTTTTCTTTTTGAGACAGAGCCTCAAGCTATCCCCTTGGGTAGAGTGCTGTGGCTTCACAGCTCACAGCAACCTCCAACTCCTGGGCTCAAGCAAGTCTCCTGCCTCAGCCTCCCAAGTAGCTGGGACCACAGGCGCTCGCCACAATGCCCGGCTATTTTTTGGTTGCAGCCGTCATTGTTGTTTGGTGGGTCTGGGCTGGATTCGAACCCGCCACCTTAGGTGTATGTGGCTGGTGCCTTAGCCACTTGAGCCACAGGCGCCGAGCCGACATTTGGGGAATGTTATACAAGGCCTTGGGGATACATGGGACACATGACAAATAAGAATGCATCTTCACTTTTCACAGCAGATGAGACAGTATGTACAAAATAATATATATAGGAGAACTACCATAGTTGACCACCTCCTGAAGTTGACCTAATTTTCATAGGCCAGATATGCACCATGTATCAGTGTAGTAGGCCTAGCTCCTTATGTTAACCATTTTGTTATAGTCACTTGGGTGGTCAACTTACAGAGGTTCTACTGTATTTATAAAGAACAGTGAGAATACATGGTGATCAATACTGAGAACAAAACTCCTGAAAGAGTTGAGATTGGAGTGGAGTCTCAAGAGTGAGTTCAGCACACTGACAAGGTAGAAGAGCACTCCAGGCTGCAAGAATGCACATGCTGAAACTTAGATATATTTGAACCCTATCTAGCAGGCAGTAGGGAACCATGAAGTACACTATGGCTTTGGAGGCAGTCTGTCTGAGTTTGAAATCCTGGCTCTGCCCCTTCCTAACTGTTTGACCTTGGGCAAGTTACTCAACACTGTGGTTGAGGTATTATTATTCCGCATTATTGGCTCTTCCCCTTTGCTAGTAAGAGGATTATACAAACCAGAAGAATTGCCATGTGACTTGAGTACCCTCCAGAGGAAGGAGTGCACATCCCCAGTCCTTTGTCAAGTTTAACCACATGACTTACTTTGGCCAGTGAAATATGAGCTGGAGAGCTGGCTGTCAGTTCTAAGCAGAAACTTGAAGAGCCATTGCATGTTAAAGTCAAAAATCTTCTTTCTTATCTCTGGAAAGGTATATCTTGGATAGGGGCTGTGCCTTCAGCCTGGATCCTGGAAGGAAAATTTACAGAGCAGAGCTCAGTCAACCCACAGCTACTGATGTGTAATGTGATGAAGAAAATTGGGTTGCTATAAGCTCCTAGGATTTGGAATTATTTGTTACTACATTGTAACTTAGCAAATGCTGACTGGTACACCCTTTTATAGTGTGGGAGATTTTAGTAGTATTGATCTCATATAACTGTTGTGAGGACTAACTAAGATTATCTCATGAAAAATGTATCATTTTATTAGAGATTTGCATTATAAAATGGCTACTCTGCCTGCACATATATGGAAATTCAGTAAACAACAGAAATGGCATTTGCAAAATAATAATGAAAGATAGTACTGTATAGTGGGTTGAATAGTGTCCTCCCCCAAAGGTCACATCCCCCCACAACCTTAAAATATGAACTTATTTGGAAATAGGGTCTTTACAGATATAATTAATTCGGGATTTCAAGAATAACTCATCCTGGATTTAGGGTGGGCCCTAAATCCAATGACTGGCATCCTAATAATAAGAGGAGAAGACATATACAGAGAGAAGACACTGTAAGGACAGAAGCAAAGATTAGCGTGAAGGGTCTACAAGGAATGCCGAGGTTTGCTGGCAACCATTAGACGCTAAGAGAGACGCATGAGATATTTTCTCCCTGAGACTCTCTAGAAGGAACCAACCTTGCTGACACCTTGATTTCAGACATCTGGACTCCTGAACTGCGAAAACACATATTTCTATTGTTTTAAGCCACCCAGTTTGTGGTAATTTATTATGACAGCCCTAGGAAAGTAATATGGATGAATTACTTAAAAAATAATAATGAACAATTGGTTATTCATCTGGAAAAAAATAAAATCAGCTTACTATCTTACAGCATGCATGAAAATAACCTTCTGTTAAAGATCTAAATTTCAAAAGCAAAATATTAACATCTTTAGAAGCACCAATAAAAATCATCTTCAGCACCTCAGGATAGGAAAATATTTCTTAAGCCACAAAAAAAAAAAAAAAATCACATGTTAGAGTTCTTTAGAGAAACAGAATTAATAGAAGAGAGAGAGAGAGATTTTAAGACACTGGCTCATGTGGTTATGGAGGCTGAGAAGTCCCAAGATCTGCAGTCAGCAAGCTAGAGGCCCAGAATAGCCAATGGTTTAGTTCTATTCTGAGTCTAAAATCCTGAGAACCAGCAGGGCCAATGTACAGTCCAAGTAAAAGTCCCAAGGCAAGAGAAGACCAATGTCCCACTTGAACACAGACAGAAAGAAAGAATTCTCCCTTAATCTACCTTTTTGTTCTATTCAGGCCTTCAATAGTAGATGAGGACCACCCACTAGAGAAGATTAATCCACTTTATTCACTCTACAGGTTCAAATATTAATCTCATCCAAACATTCTTACAGATATACCCAGAATAATGTTTAACCAAACAAATATCTGGGCACTCCATAGCCCAGTCAAGCTGACACATAAAATCAATCATCATACACATCAAAAATGAAAAGAACAGATATAAGCAACTACAGTAAATGTAGAAATTCTGTGCATCAAAAAATGCCATAAAGGTAGATAAGCCACTACTGGGGAGAAAACCTCTACAATACTTTTTGGCCAGCAAACAATGCAAATCTTTAGAATGGAATTGATCAGTTCAGAGTTTCAGCCCAAAGTATCTCCAAAATGAGACAGGTTTTCTGGGACCCCCAAGCTCTCCCTCTTACATAAGAGCCAAACTGTCATTGAGCAGCTGTCAGAAATTAATACTGGAGAGAAGGGCCCAATAATTCCAAGGAAACTCTCACGCATGGGATAATTTTGGATTAGTCCTTTTGTTTTTCTGACCTAAATTTTCTAATATGTAAAATGAAAGATTTGAGCCAACAGTTGTCTCTAAGAGTTCTTTCTTCTGCGACATGCTAGGACTATAAAGTCATGAGTCTGTCCCTAAGTAGAAGGAAATTCCTGGGATCAAGGTCTTACATAGAAGAAATATTCTAGCTCTTATTTTCTGAAAATAAGTTAAGCTCAAAGATATGAGGAAAGGGACATAAGATATTTTGACCCTAAGGATGTTTGACTGTGTGTTTATGTTGTGCTGAACACAATGTTCACAAAAATGTTGTGCTGAACACAAACATTTTTTTTTTTAGGATTATATAAATATAATGACTTTTCTTTTTTTTTTTCCTAGTTTCACATAACTGATTTTTGTTTTGTTTGAAGTTAGGTTAGCAACATTTATAGACATTTTAACTTTCCAATAATATAATGACTTTTCAAGGCAGATATTTTGGGGGGGTAACTAGATTTTAATTCCTTTAATTATCTTTATGATCAATAAAAAAAGTTGAAAACTTTTGCAAACTTTGAAAAAAGTAATGAAATTATTTTCACTGAGACCAATTATTTTCAATGAAAACTTGATTGGAAAAATCAATTAATCAATACTTTTATGGTTCATATAGAACTGATTATTGATGGCTCGGCGCCTATAGCTCAACCGGCTAAGGCGCCAGCCACGTACACCTAAGGTGGCGGGTTCGAATCCCCAGCCCGGACCCGCCAAA
>NW_003852420.1:17930574-17935914 GCF_000181295.1 Otolemur garnettii | reverse complement strand
AAAAAAAAAAAAAGAAAAGAAAAATCCATTCTTTGCTTCTTCCAGCCTCTGGCAGCATTCCTTGGATTTTGACCACAACTCTTCAATCCCTGGCTCCATAATCACATTGCTGTCTCCTTTTCTGGGGTGGTCAAACCATCTTCTTATAAGGATTCATATGATTAGCCAGGGGTTGTGATGGTCGCCTGTAGTCCCAGCTCCTTGGGAGGCTGAGGCAAGATGATTGCTTGAACCTAAGAGTCTGAGATTGCTGTGAGCTATAATGCCACAGCTCTCTACCCAAGGTGACAGAGTGAGACTCTGTCTCCAAAAAAAAATAAAGATTCATATGATTGCATTTAAAGGCCACACTGATAATCTGGGATAATCTCTCCATCTCAAAATGCTTTATCAAATCCACCAAATCATTACCATATAAATTAACATTTATAGCTTCCAGGGATTAAGACTGATATCTTTTTTGTTTGTTTGCTTGTTTGATTTTGAGACACACTCTATTGCCTGTGCTAGAGTGCAGTGGCATCATCATAGCTCATAGCAACCTCAAACTCCTGGGCTCAAGTGATCCTTCTGCCTAAGCCTCTCAAGTACCTAGGACCACAGGCACATGCCACCACTTCTGGCTAATTTTTTCTGGTTTTTTTGCAGAGACATGGTCTTATTACATTGCTCAAGCTGGTCTTGAACTCCTGGCCTCAAGCAGTCCTCTTGGCTTGGCCTCCCAAAGTATAAGCCACTATGATCAGGATTTTAGGGGTCATTATTATGCCCTATATTTCTTTTCATTTTAGATTGCATAAAATAGTGACAGCTACTAGCATAACAATGTTCATAGCATTATTCACAATAACCAAAAGGTGGAAACAACCAGTGTCCATTAAAAGATAAATGGATAAAGGCCAAGTGAGGTGGCTCACACCTGTAATACTAGCACTCGGGGAGGCAGAGGCTGGTGGATTGCCTGAACTCACAGGTTCTGACCAGTCTGAGGCTGAGCAAGACCTCATCTCTAAAACCAGCCAGGTAGTACAGTGGTTATGGCACCAACCATAGGTGGCGAGTTTGAACCTGCCCAGGCCAGCTAAACAATGACAACTACAATAAAAAATAGCCAGGCATTGTGGCAGGTGCCAGTAGTCCCAGCTACTGGGGAGGCTGAGGCAAGAGAATTGCTCTTAAGCCCAAGAGTGTGAGGTTGCTGTGAGCTGTGACACAACAGCACTCTACTGATGGCAACATAGTGAGACACGGTCTCCAAAAAAAAAAAAAATGACTAGGAATTCACATTTGCTGAGTGCCTATGGCTTATGTGATACTGTACCAAGTGTTGTTTTTTTTTTTTTTAACATTAGCTTATTCAGCTCTCACAAGTCTAGGAAATTAGTATTATAACCTCCATTTGACATACAAGGAAACAAAGTCTCAGATAACTTATACCACTCATTCAAAGTTCCAGAGCCAGAAAGTAGTACAGCTGAGAACCAAGGCCAGGAATGTCTGACTCCAAAGTCTTATGCTCCCCCTTAGGCCATGCTACAGTTTTTCTCTATGGAAATATTTGGGATGAGGAGAAAGGTGACACTGGGACACAGGCCTGGGCCACTTCCTGCTAAAAAGTGGAATCCCCTGATTGTTAGGTCCCAGAGACCAGGGAGGCCAGGCACTGACACTGCCACTCTTCAGAAATATGGCTGTAAACTCTGCCCACCAATCTTTTTTTTTTGGCCAGGTCTGAGTTTGAACCTGCCACCTCCGGCATATGGGACTGGCATCCTACCCTTTTGAGCCACCGGCGCCGCTCTCCCTCGCAATCTTTAAAGCCATTTGTAGATACTCACCTGCCTTATAAATCACTGGAGCATTCATTTCCTGGGTGAAGGGGTTGCAGACCTAAAAGAATAAAAGAGACTTGGCCAGGAAAAGGCAGCCCCTTTTGACACATGTGTGACCTTTCATCCACCTGAGTCCTTTGACCTAGAATGGGCAAAACAAAACATAAATGAGTTACAGTGGAAAGAACAGGATCTTGTGCACAGGTTTTATCAGAGGACATTCCAGAACAATTTCCCATCAGTCCTGGTCTTCTGGCCTCCAGTCCATTCTGTACCATGGTGGCCTGATAAGTTCTCCCAATGTATAACTCCAACAAGGGCCCTCTCTAGTTCAAGAGACAAGCTTGGTATTTGAGTTCGTCTGGGGTGTGTCTCTATCTCTATTTTTAACTTCTACTACTCTCTCTTTTTTTTTTTTTTTTTGAAACAGAGTCTCACTTTGTCACCCTCAGTAGAGTGCTGTGGTGTCACAGCTCACAGCAACCTGTAGCTCTTGGGCTTAGGCAATTCTCTTGCCTCAGCCTCTTGAGTAGCTGGGACTACAGGCCCCTGCCACAATGCCTGGCTATTTTTTTGTTGCAGTTTGGCCAGGGCTGGGTTCAAACCCACCACCCTTGGTATATGGGACCGGCGCCCTATTCCCTGAGCCCCAGGCCCGCGCCCTACTCACTGAGCCACAGGCACTGCCCAACTTCTACTACTCTCAAACAGATTCCTACCCTTCTCATTTTTCTGTATACATGCCTCACCTTATTCCACTACAGCAGATTGTGGTGGCCATGCCCCATTCTAATTTTTCTTCTTCTGGTAACAATCCCTCCCTTTTCTTTGGAGAAATCTTTGCTCTTCACTCATACAGAGCACCCTGTGTCCTCCAACAGAATCTATGTTCCAGGCCACAGGGTTTAATTCAAGTGGCCAAGATTGACCCCATTTTAATCTTCTCTGGGACTTTTCTGCTAAAGATGGCAGGGAAAGCTGTCTTGCTTTCCTCTGATCTCCTGTAACTCTTATCCAAAGCTCTCTTAGAGCACTCAGCACTCTCCACCTTGCAATATGCTTATTCTAACATTTTCTATGAGATTGACTCACTGCTGCTTTCTCCAAGTGATCATTTTTTCCCCCAAGTGCTCAATTTTAACAAGCATTTACTGACTCTATCTTATGTGCAGACATTGCACTATACTCTGGGGATACAGAGTTGGATAAGACACAGTCCCTTGCTGAATGGATGGATGAATAAAAATGCTCCTCTGGGCCTCACCCAGCTTATCAGGGGGATATGAGCTGAAGAAAATAAGAGATATAAAGTTCAAAATCATTAGCATGGCCAGATATGATGGCTCACACCTGTAATCCTAGCACTCTAGGAGGCTAAGACCAGAGGATCACTTGAACTAAGGCGTTCGAGACCACCCTGAGCAAGAGTGAGACTCTGTCTCTACTAAAAATAGAAAACACAGCCAACTGCTGTGGCAGGCACCTGTAATCCCAGCTACTCCAGAGGCTGAGGCAGGAGGATCACTTGAGCCCAGGAATTTGAGGTTGCTGTGAGCTAGGCTGACACCATAGCACTCTAGCCTAGGCAGCAGAGTGAGACTCTCTCTTAAAAAAAAAAAAAAATGGACTTCAGAATCATTAGCCTGGTGTTCAAGACCTTCTACAATCTGATTCTAATTCTAATTTTGTCTACCGATACACACTCTTATCTCCAGCCAAGCTGAACTGTTTGTTGTCCTAGAACACACTGTTGACATATTTGAAAGGCTCTGGTTTTCTCACACAGTCTCTCTTCCTGTTTTTCTCTTCCATTCCGACCTTCCTCATACTCCATCTCATTTCTCCCTCTTTCTAGGTTTTCTATTTCTTTTCTTTTTTTGTCTCAGACCTGTGTGAGACACCCTCTTTCACTCTTACCTCTTTTCCCTTTCTAGCAGTCTCTCTTCCTTTTTCCTTCCTGTTCATTTTCCTGAGTTCTCTTTCAATGCTTCCCTCCATTTCACCTTATCTCTTAATTTTCCTCGATTTCCTAACCTCTTTCCCTCTCCACCAGACCTGCCAGTGGTTGTGTATAGTCCTCTCCTCCTAGGAGCAAAAGATGGGATAAGGCAATCTAAATCAAACAGCTTCTAGATCTTATCACAACAAATTCTCAAAGTGAGAGGCAAAGGAGAAGGGGAGAAACACAGAGGAAGGAGGGGATCCTGATGGCAGCAAAGAAACTGCCTAGTGTTTATGGATGAATCAGCAGGGACCACAATGCCATTACCTACCTCCAACCCACCCCCAGCTCTTCCCTTTCCTGTCTCTAATCAAAGAATTAGGAAAAATCAGAACTGAAAAAATCCTTGACATTCATCTATCCCACCTTCACAATTTTGCAGCTGGGGGAAAACTGAGACACAGAAAAGGAAAGCAACTAGCTAATGACTCAACAAGTCAGTGGCTCAGCAGGAACTGGAATCTCAGGCCTTTTTTCCCCCATCCTCCAGAAAAGGGAGTATCTTTTCACTATACCACATGACCTTCCTTCTCTTGTCAAGAGTCCCTCCCACTAGGTCTAACTCCTCCACCAGATTTGGGATGACATCTAACAATTCCCAATCTCCCCCCTATTGAGTACAGGGACCAGTGAAGTAGGGGCAGAAGGGACAAACCACATCACAAGTTCCAGCCCTAAATCTAATAGGGTGAGGAGGCATAATGAAATGTCAATCTTGCCTGTAAGGGGTCAGTCTCTCCTCTTTGGAGAGCCCCATTATAAGCAGCCTGCATTGAGTTAGGGGATGCTCTGTTTCAGCATGCCAACTTGGCAGGACCCCTCCTCACTCACTCAGCCTAGCTGGCTGCCTAGAGGCCCCATCTCACCCTGCCAGCCCCAGCCAGACTTAAAGCAGAGGCCACCCAGGCACAGGATGGTCAGTGGCTCTGGAGGAGGCAGCTAGAGGCCACTGGAGGCAAGGGGGAGGAAAGGGTTTCTGGCGGCTCTGCTTTCAGTCTGCTCCTCTGCTCCACAAAGGGCCACTGTCTGAGCACAGAGGGACCCTGGAGAGAGGCCTCCCAAGGTGCTCGGCAACAGGGCTGAATTTCATCACACTGGGCCTCTGGGCCAAGTAAACATCAGGGTAGGAACAGGCCCAGCAGTTTCTGCAGACTGGCTCCTGGCTCCAGGCAGGCTCAGTGGTATCCTCACCCAGTACTACCCTGGGACAACAAGAAGGGTTAAGGTCACCGGTCCAATTTTATAGCTTCAGAAATGGAGAATCAGGGATGGAAAAACTGGCTCTATCCATTTCTCAAGGAGCAGACAACCATCCTACATCCTTAAGGAGTTTTTCAAGAAATTTTTTACTTAGTTTAGAGGAAGGAGAGAGCTCCGTGAGCTGGAGTAATCAAGGAAGATTTCTTGGAGGAAGTATGATTTAAACTTAGCCTCTGGGCTCGGCGCCTGTGGCTCAAGGGGCTAAGGCGCCAGCCACATACACCTAAGGTGGCGGGTTCGAATCCC
>NW_003852420.1:17926211-17928369 GCF_000181295.1 Otolemur garnettii | reverse complement strand
AAAAAAAAAAAAAAAGAAATTCTGGAGATCTTTTCATATGAGTATATAAAGAGCTGCTTCATTCTTTGTATGACAGGACCATGATTATTTATGTATTTAGAGAGAGAGTCTTGCTCTGTTGTTTAAAGTACAGTGATGTCATCAAAGCTCACTGCAACCTCAATCGCCTGAGGTCAAGCAATCCTTTTGCCTCAACTCCTCAGCTGGGATTACAGGCAAATGCCACAATGCTCAGCTAATTTTTCAATATTTTTGTAGAGAGGGAGTCTCACTATGGTGCTCAGGCTGGTCTCAAACTCCTGGCCTCAAATGATCCTCCTGCCCTAGCTTCCCAAAGTGCTAGGATTACAGCCATGAGCCACTGCATCCAGCCAGGACCATGATTTTTTAAATTAGTCCCCTACCAATAAATATTTAGTGTGTTTCTTGCCTATTAAAACAATGCATCAATGAATATCCTTTACATATATCCTTTATACATATATCATTCAGAATAAAAAAGACTATGTCCACAGTATATGTTCCCAGAATTGAAATTATATGCTAAGCTCTTGATATGTTTTGATACTCAGCAATAGTTAAAGGCAATCATAATTATACTGATTATGCAAATGAGAAAATTGAAGCACAAAACGATTCAATGACTTGGTCAAAATCACACAGCTCATATAGTAGAGTTGAAATTCCAAATGGACAGTCTGACACCAGAGCAAACACACTTAATCACTCTACCAGTGTTCTCAGATGTTAGCATTACCTGGAGATCTTGTTATAAAATACAGATTACTGTACCCTACCCTAAGAGTTTCTGATTCAGCTCATCTATATTAGGGCCTGAAAATTTATATTTTGATAAGTTCCCACATGGGTCCTGATACTTCTTGTCTGAGGACCACACTTTGAGAACCACTGCCCTCTACTAGTTCTTCCACTTTAGCTGTGCAAACAGCCCAGAAAGGAATTAGTGCTGACCACTTGGCCTTGATGGGACCAGCATTGAGGGACACAGGAAAGGCTCCCTCATGAGTTAATGCTCCATGAGGACAGAGTGTGAGTCTAGTACAGTGCTTCGAACATAGTACTCAATAAATATTTGTTGAAGGAATGAAGAAACAATGAAATTAAAAGTGCTCCATGAATCTTGTTGCTGCCTATTTTCCCAGCCACCTAGAGTCTCCTACCCTGGGAAGCCCCACTGCCCACACTGGCTGAGATCCAAGTTCATACTGTGAGAGCCCTTGGAGTGAAACTGTTCATTTCCTCCCATTCCTCCCTTGACTTATAATGAAATCAGTGAGGCAGCCAGACTTCTGTTATTAATGGAGAGACAACATCTTAGCATGCAAGATCTCATTGGCAATGAACTAGTTCAACAGGCTTGGTACCTCTGGCTCAAGTGGCTAAGGCACCAGCCATATACACCTGAGCTGGCAGGTTCTAATCCACACAGGGCCTACCAAGCAACAATGACAGCTGCAACCAAAAAATAGCAGGGCATTGTGGTGGGGGCCTATAGTCCCAGCTACTTGGGAGGTGGAGGCAGGAGAATCACTTGAGTCCAGGAGTTGGAGGTTGCTGTGAGCTGTGATGCCATAGCATTCTACCCAGGGTGACAGCTTGAGGCTCTGTCTCAAACAAATAAAAAAATGTGGCTCAAGGAGTAGGGCATCAGCCCCATATGCCAGTAGTGGCAGGTTCAAACCCAGCCCCAGCCAAAAACAGCAAAAAATAAATAAATAGGGTGGCGCCTGTGGCTCAAAGGAGTAGGGCGCCAGCCCTTATGCCAGAGGTGGCAGGTTCAAACCCAGCTCTGGCCAAAAACTGCAAAAAAAAATTAATAAACAAAAATAAAAATAAATAAAAAAAAAACCAGTTCAACACTCTCATTTTATTATTATTATTATTATTTTTTGGTTGGGGCTAGGTTTGAACCTATTACCTCCAGCACATGGGGCCAGTGCCCTATTCCTTTGAGCCATAGGCACCACTCTCATTTTATTATTATTGATAGCAATAGCTATAACTCATAGCATACCCATCCAATTGATATGTTTGCTTTTTAAAAAAGAAATCCTGGGCTCGGCGCCTATAGCTCAACCGGCTAAGGCGCCAGCCACGTACACCTAAGGTGGCGGGTTCGAATCCCCAGCCCGGACCC
>NW_003852420.1:17913760-17924901 GCF_000181295.1 Otolemur garnettii | reverse complement strand
CCCAGCTACTTGGGAGGCGTAGGCAGGAGACTCGCTTGAGCCCAAGAGTTGGAGGTTGCTATGATTTGTGATGTCACAGCACTCTACCCAGGGGACAGCTTAGGCTCTGTCTCGAGGAGGGTGGGGGGAAAGCGGGGGAAAGCGGGGGAAAGGGGGGAATGGGGCTGGCTCAGTGGCTCAGGCCTGTAGTCCCAGCACTCCGGGAGGCCCAGGCGGATGGATTGCTGAACTCAGGCGTTGGAGACCAGCCTGAGCAAGAGTGAGACCCTGTCTCTGCTAAAAATAGAAAAACAGGCAAGAGAACCGTTTGAGCCCAGGAGTTTGAGGTTGCCGTGAGCTAAGATGACGCCATGGCACTCAACCCAGGGTGACAAAGTTGAGACTTTGTCAAAAAAAAAAGGTCCGGGCCCCGGGCGGGCCATCTGGTTCACCCGGTCTTTGCGTGTCTACTGCGCGGGACAGATGCGGCCAGCGGTGACCAGTCATCGCGGCGGGCACAGGCATTGTAGTCAGTCGGACGAGTGAGACCGAGGCGGCCGGAGAGGGACAGTCAGGTCCCTCAGTCTGCTGACAGCCCGCCTCGGAGTCCGGCGGCCACGCAGACGCGCAGACACTGGCAGCCCGGCCTCGCGGCGCCTCGCAGGCACTGTCGTTGTGTCCCGAGGCCAGCCGGGGGCACGCAGGCCCAGGGCGCGTCCGCACCTGCTTGCCAGGCAGAGATGTGGTGGAGAAGCTGGCCCCAACCGGCGCGGTCAGCAAACTGTGGCCGGTCAGACACGGCCCGGCAGGCCCAGATGGAGTCTGGTCAGTCAGCGGCAGTCAGGCCGCCTCCGTCAGACGCGCCTCGCCAGGCCCAGATGCCGCAGCCAGGTGAGCGCAGTCAGTCAGTCAGTCAACTGTGGTCAGGCGGACAGATCCAGCAGCCTTGGTCTGTCAGGCACCCGTGAAATCTGTGCTCAGCCAGACACAGCCAGACACACTCGGATTATCAGGGGGCGCTGGCGTCTGTGGTCAGTCAGACACAGTCCGGCGCGCAGGTGCTCTGCACCAACCGAGAGACCAAGAGAGCCTAGGTGGGGCCTGCGCAGGCCTTGTTCTGGGCGGAGCCTCGGCTGGAGGCGGGGCCTCGCGCGGGCTTGGGGGCACGTTCCGGGGCGGGGCCTCGTCCCGGGCGCACCCGTCCGGTCTTTTCTACTGGCAGCCTCTTGGCGTTGCAGTAGCTGCCTCAGCCGGGTCCGTGTCTGCCGGCCACCCTCTCCTGCTTTGTTCCCACCCTCGGGAGCCCCAGCGTCTGACGCTTGGAGGTCCTGGCCCTGGGGCGGACTTTCTAGAAACTGCCAGTGGGTTCGGCAGGGTGCGTCCCACACAGAGGCTGAGGCCCCGCTATGGGATGGGCACTTTATCATTCCCTTGTACAGGCGGGGATGACTGATAGGCTGGGAATGACTCACAGTAAAAATAGGACTATACAGTAAAAAGTGACAGAGACCAGAGACCCAGAACTTCTGGATCCCCAGCTGCTTCCCTGACCTCGCACCGCCGCCCCTCAGGAGGAATCAAATCTCTCCAGAGAGGCACATCCAGAAGAGAGACGAGCCCATGCAGTGATATGATTAGGGCTTAATAATGACAAGGGCGAGTACTCACCTTGTACTGTAATGAAAGCTTTATATATTGAGCTTTGCAGTTTTCCTTTGAGATTCTATGATTCCCTTTTTATAAATAAGGAAACAGACGCAAAAGAATTTGGTGACTTGCCCAGGATCAAGGGTTGTAAGGTGCAGAAGCTGGAATTGGATCTCAGGCAGTCTGACTCCTGACATGTTGGCATGTGGGCCCTCAACACACCCTCTCTCCTCTCTCTGTGACCTCCTGAGGAGCCAGCCTGAATCCCTTTCAGTAGGCCCCTCAGATCTGGACACCCAAGCTCTGTGGTGGACCCTGCAGCAGGAGGGTCCTATAGCAATCTCTGCCTCGAGGACTCAGAACAAGGAGCTATCAGACCAGAGAACCTAGCCAAACTCAAACCTGGGGACATACTATGAGTCTGTCTGGCAGTCTTCAGAGAATGGAAAGCCTGTGGGATCAGAGAAGCCAGGGACAGGAGGCCACTGGAAAACTGAGTAGGCTATCACAGGGGAACCCCATGAGTATGGCTTCAAGTCCAAATGTCTATGATCAAGTTCTAGCAGCATGAACCAGAGTTAGGAACTTATGAGTTGTAAACCCACATGCGTAAAGGGACAAGAAAGGTAATGAAAGTCATCAGCCAGGAGTAATGGCTCACACCTGTAATCCTAGCATTCTGGGAGGCCAAAGCAGAATCCCTTGAGCTCATTAGGACTTCAAGACCAACTTGAGCAAGAACAAGACCCTGTCTCTCCTAAAAATAGAAAAATTAGTCAGGCATCATCATGAGCCTGTAGTCCCAGCTATTTGGGAGGCTGAGGCAAGGCAGGAGGATTGCTCAAGCCCAGGAGTTTGAGGTTGCGGACAATACTGCATTCCACCCAGGGCAATGGAGTGAGACTCTGTCCAAAAAAAAAAGTCATGAAAAGGATTCAGTAGCCAGATCAGCAAAACTGCCCCATCTAAAGGGCATCTGCCTCTTTGCCCCCACTGACTGTGTCCCTGGACACCCAGGTCTCTAGTTTTCTAGTTAGGTGAAGTTAGCAAAGTCAATTGACATCAAGTCTCAGCTTCTCCAGTGAAATAATGAGAAGGAAAATTTGGCTTTATCTAACTGGATGAAATTTCATGGAGATCAAATGTTATTGTATGTAGAAAATATTTTGTAAAGTGTAACATATGCCATAAAATGGAGGAGGAAAGAAGAGCATTTGATTCTTGTGCATTTGCTACCTGGTCTAGAGGAGTTCTGATAGCATTGCTCTGCAGCAGGGCTACCATCCTCTTGTACAGAAGAGAAGATACCCTTCAAGGAGCTTGTTGACTTAACCAAGGCCACAAGGTAGTGTGTGATGGAGCCATATGTAGAACGTAGAACTGTTGGACTTCTAAACCAGTCTCTTGCATCAATAGTTTTACAAAGTGATGCTTGTGTCCCACTGGTCACACCAAGATAATTTCAGGTAGAACCCAGATGAACACTTGAAAGAAAATAGTTATGTAGTTTTTATTTTCAGTTACAGAGGAGGCTTATTTACACTATAGAAGTCCTGATTTTCACACAACCAGGTTATAGTAGGCTAAAAAATGACCACCCAAAGTCCTAATCTCTGAAACTTGTCTGTAAATATTTCCTTATTTGAGAAAGGGATTTTTTGCAGATGTGATTAAGTTAAGAATGTTGAGATTAGGAGATCATCCAGGCTTATCCAAGTGGGCCCTAAGTGCCATCACACGTATTTTTATAAGACAGAGGGAGATTAGACAGACACAGAAGACAAGAAAGAAATATGACATGAAGACAAGACAGATGTAACCACAAGGCAAGGATTGCCAGCAGCCACCAGAATTTGGAAGAGACCAGGATAGAGTCTTTCTTAGAGCATCTGGAGGGAATACAGCCCTGCCAACACACTGACTTTAGCCCAGTGAAACTAATGTTGAATTTATGGCCTCCAGAAGTCTAAAATAAGAACAAAAGACAATGAATATCTGTTGTTTTAAGCTACCCAGTTTGTGGTAATTTGTTCTGACACACACAGGAAACAAATACACAGGTCTAGGCTTGGCGCCTATAGCTTAACCGGCTAAGGCGCCAGCCACGTACACCTAAGGTGGCGGGTTCGAATCCCCAGCCCGGACCCGCCAAACAACAATGACGGCTGCAACCAAAAAATAGCCGGGCGTTGTGGCGGGCGCCTGTGGTCCCAGCTACTTGGGAGGCGGAGGCAGGAGACTCGCTTGAGCCCAGGAGTTGGAGGTTGCTGTGAGCTGTAATGCCATGGCACTCTACCCAGGGGGACAGCTTGAGGCTCTGTCTCAAAAAAAAAAAAAAAAAAAAATACACAGGTCTACATGATTTCAAAATTCATGCCTCTCCCCCTCTTTTAAAAATGAACTTTTTTTTTTTTTTTTTTTTTTGAGACAGGAGCCTCAAGCTGTCCCCCTGGGTAGAGTGCCATGGCATCTCAGCTCACAGCAACCTCCAACTCCTGGGCTCAAGCGAGTCTTCTGCCTCTGCCTCCCAAGTAGCTGGGACCACAGGTGCCCACCACAATGCCTGGCTATTTTTTGGTTGCGGCCGTCATTGTTGTTTGGCGGGCCCGGGCTGGATTTGAACCCACCACCTTGGGTGTACGTGGCTGGTGCGTTAGCCACTTGAGCCACAGGCACCGAGCCAAATGAACTTATTTTAAGATAATTTCATATATACAGAAAATAAAGGTAAGCCTTTGATTTAGAATACAAATATTTCCCATTGTATTAGTCAGGGTTCTCCAGAGAGGAGAACCTATATATAGGATGTATAATGTAGATGTGTACACTGCTGGTGGGACTGCAAACTTTTTGGAAGGAACTATGGAGAACCCTCAAAGAACTCAAGCTAGACCTCCCATTTGATCCTGCAATCCCATTACTGAGCATCTATCCAGAAGGAAAAAAATCCTTTTATCATAAGGACACTTGCACTAGACTGTTTATTGCAGCTCAATTTACAATCACCAAAATGTGGAAACAGCCTAAATGCCTGCCAACCCAGGAATGGATTAATAAGCTGTGATATATGTACATCATGGAATACCATTCAACCATTTTAAAAAATGGAGACTTTACAGCCTTTGTATTAACCTAGATGGAAGTGGAACACATTATTCTTAGTAAAGCATCACAAGAATGGAGAAGCATTAATCCTATGTACTCAATTTTGTATGAGGAAAATTAATGACAATTAATGACACAGTGGGGGGAAGGGGAGAGCAGAAGGAGAAAGAAGGAGGGAGGGGTGGGGGGAAAGGAAGAGCAGAGAAGGAGGGAGGGGGTGGGGTCTTGGTGTGTGCCACACCTTTTGGGGGCAAGACACAAGTGTAAGAGGGACTTTACCTAACAAATGCAGTCAGTGTAACCTGGGTTCTTGTACTCTCAATGAATCCCCAACAATAAAAAAAAAGGAAAAAAATAAACATTATGTATAAAAAATAGATATATTATAAAAGTGGATAAAAAAAAAGAAATACTGTTGACAGCCTCCTTTCTGATTCACCTATGGAAGTTTCAACTTGCTTGGCTTATTGGTGTTGCAGGGAAGGCTTCATTGATTTCTGTCCATGCAGATTTTACATTTCTTGGTTTTTGTGTAGCTCAAAACATTCATAATGACATATATAGACACATACATGCAATTTTTTTGTGTGTGTGACAAAGTCTCATTTTGTTTCCCTCAGTAGAGTGAGACTCGGGTTAGGGTTTGAAGGAAGGACACCATAAAGGTAAAGGCTACATGTTATCTGAATGACTTCATCATCTTGACTACCTGGGAAAGGTGGTGTTTGCCAAGTTTCTACCCTTGTGAAGTTATTTGTTTGTCCTCCCTTTCTAGTCTTTGGAACCAAGTCACTAAGTGCAGCCCACACTCAAGGGGAGAATTAAGCTCCACATTCTGGAAGGGAATGTATCTTCATAAATCATTTAGAATTCCTCTCTAAGGATGATGTATCTCTTCTCCTCCCTTTATTTAGTCAACCATTTATAACAGTATGGACTCATGGATATTTAGTTTATACTTTAGGCTATATTCCAAGACTATGTTATTTATTTTGTTGCTCAAATTATTCCAGCTTTGGCCACTGGGAGCTCTTCTGTCCTTGGTTTCCACTTGCTGTGACTCCACAGGCTTTCTCTTCCATCCTTTGACTCCACTTGCTTTAAGTATAGCTTGGGTCCCGCTGGTTGCACTGAGATGACTTCAAATGGAATCTAGAGGGCCTTTTTTTAGACAGAGGGCTTGTTCTGTCACCTGGGATAGAGTGCCATGGCCTCAGCCTAGCTCACTCAAACTCCTGAGTTCAAACCTCAAAGTCCTGAGTTAAAGCAATCCTCCTCATTCAGCCTCCCAAGTAGCTATGGCTACAGGCACCTACCATAACACCTGGATAATTTTTCTATTTTTAATAGAGATGAGAGTTTCATTTTGCTCAGGCTGCTCTTGAAGTCCTCAGCACAAGTGATCTTCCCACCTCATCCTCCCAGAGTGCTGAGATTATAGACCTGAGCCACCATGCCTGGCCCCTAGAGGAACATTTTTAAAAGAATTATATATTAAGTTTAATATATGTTAGGAAAACATATATAACTATGAAATCAACATGGTGAAATCAACATACTGCTGAGGACAAGGTTAATTTAGCTACAGTTGTGCTAAGTGGGTCAATTTATAGAGAAGTATTAAGTAAACTCTAGTAGGTGTGGTACGGCCTGAATGTTTGTCCCCCTCCTCCCCACCAAATTTATATGTTGAATTCAAAGTGATAGTATTAAGAGGTGGGACTTTTGAAAGAGGATTAGGTCAGGAGGGCAGAGCCTTCATGAATGGGATTAGTGGCCTTGTAAAAGAGGCCCAAGAGAGAACACCTGGTCCCTTTCACCATATGAGGACATGCAAGAAGTCACTGTTTATGAACCAGAAGTTAAGCCCTCAAAAGACACTGAGTCTGCCAGTTCCTTGATCTTAGACTTATCAACCTCCATATTGTAAAAAATAAATTTATGCTGTTTATAAGCTACCCATTTGGTACTACTTTGTTATACAGCCTGAAGGGACAAAGACATTGTGATGTGTAGATATGGAGGAAGCTGTTACACTGATTTGGGAACCATTTAAGTTTGAGAAATCCTGTACTAGGGCAGAACCTAGTCCCAAGTTCAAGCCATGATAATAATGATGAGGATTATGAGCTGACTCTCTGGGACATACCCACAAATAACCCCTTTGCAGGGCCCCAATGCCAATCAGATCTGCTTCAGTGCAGATGCCCAATGATGTTGATAATGGTGGAACTGCATGCCTAGGCCTGGGAGGGTAGGGATAGTATACTGCCTTTGTTTCCCAAGCAAGCTGTGTGGTGGCTTGCAGCTCAGCACCCTTCTAGATAATGAGCTTAAAGACTTTGGACTAATATAATAACATTCTGTGTCACAGTCCTGACAAGTGATGTATCTTGGGGAGAAGTGCTAGTGAGGTTTGTTTTTTTCCCCAATTCATCTTAGATCTGTCAGCCAGGAGGACATGGAGGATTTAGCAGTCAGATTAGGTGCACCCCTGGCTCAGAATCTTGTCTGGGGTCTCTGGACCCAGACCCCAGCCTTGCTGACAATGCACAGAATTGAACTGGAACATGTAGCTTTTCTGACTCTGCCCAAGCCTGAGCCCTGACCCAGGCCCTGAATCTGCCTCCTGATTAAACAGTGACACACTGAATCTCTGGCCTGATCTGAAATGGAAAATCTTTCAAGAAAGGAGTCCTTTAGTTTCCCTACTTCTAGTCTGAGCTGTGGGTGGCTGCAGGCTGGTGTGTGCTCAGACCCGTAAATCCCCTATAGTGCCTTTCCCGCGAGCTCTGGTGTCAGACGACTTGGATTAAAATCCTAGTTTTTCTTGAGAACTAGACAAGTTACCTAGACCCTCATCTGTAAAAAGAGGATAGTAATATTAATAGTATCTACTTTGCACAGGATTGCTATGCAAATTAAACGAGACATATATGTAAAATACTTAGCATAATAACACCTGGCCTGTAGTATGTGCTCAATTAATTCATTCTTTTTTGTTTGTTTTAGACAGTCTCACTTTGCTGCCTAGCCTACAGTGCTGTGGTGTCAGCCTAGCTCACAGCAACCTTAAACACCTGAGTTCAAAAGATCCTCCTGCCTCAGCTTCTAGAGTAGCTAGGATTATAGGTGCCCTCCACAATGCCTAGCTAATTTTTTCTATTTTAAGTAGATACAGGGTCTCTCTCTTGCTCAGACTGTTCTCAAACTCCTGAGCTCAAGGGATCCTTCTTTGGCCTCTCAGAATTGCTAGGATTATAGGTGTGAGCCAGTACACCCAGGCCCATTCTTTTAAAAAAAGCAAAAACCAATTATCAATGCTGAATGCCTATGAGGCACTGTGCTGGATGCCAGGGACATAGAGGAAAACCAGAACAGAAAATAAACTAGTAAATTTATAGATAAAGTGAAGCACAGCAGTTCGGACAATTAAGTTCACAAACTCATCTTAGAAAAGAAGTGCTCTGGCTCGGCGCCTATAGCTCAACCGGCTAAGGCGCTAGCCATGTACACCTAAGGTGGCGGGTTCAAATCCCCAGCCCGGACCCGCCAAACAACAATGACGGCTGCAACCAAAAAATAGCCGGGCGTTGTGGTGGGCGCCTGTGGTCCCAGCTACTTGGGAGGCGGAGGCAGGAGACTCGCTTGAGCCCAGGAGTTGGAGGTTGCTGTGAGCTGTAATGCCATAGCACTCTACCCAGGGGGACAGCTTGAGGCTCTGTCTCAAAAAAAAAAAAAAAAAGAAAAAAAGTGCCCCGAGTTTAGCTTTTCTTCCACTTTGCATAGCCCTTCCATGGTTCCCATTTCTCCCTCCTCTCCTTTCCAAGCTGTTTGCTGTTCCTGGGACAGGACATGCCGATATGTTTTCGCTTTGCGGCCTGTGCGCTAGCTGTTGTTCCCCAGCAGGCATTCTGAAGCATGGATCATTCTCCCACCTCCTTGAGGTCTCTGCTCCACAGTCACCTGGCCATCATAGAAAACACTGAATACTCACACTTCATATTCCTCTTTTCTACTTATTTTTCCAGAGCACTTTTGCTATCTGCCCTTTAAGCATTGAAAAGATCTTGTTTATTGTCTGTTTTCCCTACCAGAATATAAATTTCAGCAGGCAGAAATTTCCGTGTGCTTTTTCCTCTCACTGCTTCACTCCCAACACTTTACAGTAGTAGGTGCTCAATAATTAGGTGGTGAATGAGTGAAAAATTAGCTTCTTATCCGGCAGTGGAGGAGTAAGAAAACTGAGAAATACACATATGCTCTGATAATTCTAAGGCGGGTAACAACTACCTTTGCGCACGCCAAACCCTTGGCGCCTTGACCCCACGTGGCCACATCCTCCTACCTCCCCCATGCCGGAACGTTGCAGTCCCGGAACCCTGGCTCGCGGGCCCCCAGTGTGAGGGCACTTCCGGTGCCGCACCCCTCTCGGCTGCGAAGAGAACTGCCAAGTCAGTTCCGGTAGAGAGCGCGGTGAGACGCAGACCGAGGCTGGTTGTTGCGGGGACCTTGGGGCCCTCCGGCTTCGGGCCCACCGGCTCCCAGCCGGCGGGTGAGCCGGGGGGCCCCGGAATGGGCCGAGGCTTCTGCCCGCAGGTACCCGGAGCCCTCGTTGCAGCTGCCCAGCGGCCGGGCCCAAGCCTGGAAGCAGCGACGAACGTCTCTCCCAACCCGACTCTGGTAACCTGATGACGGCGGCGGCCTCTCCGAGGCCGGACTGCGCCAGCCGCCGGGTCTCCTGGCCCAACATTGCCCGGTCTAGGCGAAGCCCCCGCCAAGCCACTAGGACGCGGTGCCTTTGGGTGGCGGCGGCGGCGGCGGCGGGTGTGGCCGAGCAGGAAGAATGGCGGCCGCCCGAATGCCGCGGAGGCCGTTAGGGTTTGGAGGGTCAGAGAAGGCCGGACTGTAACTCAAGTTCGGTGGCCTCCTTGGCCCGTGGAGCAGCGCTGACCCAGATCCTGGGGTGGCTGCTCTTTCCCTATTGAGCGAGCCCTGCTTAGTCCTGACAGTGACGGACAAAGGCCTTCACGGGCCTGGACGGTGAGCTGAGGCCTGGACGACGACGGGTGGAACGGTTAGCGGACCATCGGGCGGTTGGTCTTCATTCCACCACCAGACCAATGACTTCAGAAGAAACAACACACCATATTTGGAAATGCCCACCACTCTCTGGGAAGATTTACTGGCCGGTTATTGAAGGCCTGTGTACATAATATGAAAAAGCTGCTCTCAACTTTCCCCCCAACCTTTTAAAAGAAAACGTTTGCTACATCTAGCCCTTCTAGATGTAAAGAGGTTGCCGACGTATGATAAAGTAGAGTTAGAAAATAACATGTCTTGTAAATAGCCATTTGTTTTTTCTTTAATCATAGAAAAAAATGTCTTCTGGAAATGACTTTGAAATGGAATCGTTAGACAACCTGTGCGATGCTCGTCCCTGTTTGTTGAGTGGGTTAGAGGACAGAGAGCCAAAGACCTTAAGAAGGAGGAGAAGATTCTACGCCAGATTGGTCATATTTCGAAGACATTTTATATTGCAACCATTGTTTTGTGTGTGCATTTTATTCCTCACTGCTGTATATATAGTTGACAAAACTTAAGTACTTTTTTGAAATATCTAGTCTTCCTAGATGTTCTGAAGTGCCTGATATATGTTAAAAGTAGATTTAGTAATGTTTTTTGTAAATACCTTTTTTTTAATGTGCATATAAAATTTTTCTGGGGAATGGCTAAACCACCTCTTGAGTAGTATACATTGTGTTTGTGCACGGGTTCAGAAGAAAAGAGAGAAAGAAGAGCTTTATGCTAGTGCGCTTGCAGTGGGGCACGGATTAACCATTGTTCCTATGTCGGTGTATTTTGCCTTCCTTACCTGTGTATATAGTGTATATAAAGGACATAGAAGTCCTAATTTACATCTAGTCTTTCTAGATGTTTAAAGAGGTTGCCAGTGTATGACAAAAGTAGAATTAGTATACTGATATATTTTGTACATTTTTGTTATAAAACTAGGAAAGATTGTCTTCTGAAAATTTGAACTTTATAGTCCACTGGGTTGGTGGAAAAGGGAAGGGTTCTAGGCCAGAATGTTCATATTTCAAAGACACTTTCAAATTATACCTTTTGTTACATAAGTGTGCAGTTTATTTAAGACTGCTGTGTATATAGTGGACAAATCCTTACCTGAAACATCTAGTCTACCTAGATGTTTAGAAGTGCCCAACGTATGTTAAATGTAGAGGTAGTAAAATACCACTTTGTAAATATTTTTGCTAAAACTCACAGGAAATACTGTTTTTTAGAAATAGAATTAATTGTTAAACCACCTCTATGAGCAGTATAGTACTGTCTATGCTTGTTCAATGGTTTGGAGGAGGTGGGAGGGAAAGAATTGCAAAAGGTAATAT
>NW_003852420.1:17912586-17913727 GCF_000181295.1 Otolemur garnettii | reverse complement strand
TTGTGCTGAAATTCATAGGAAAGCTTGTCCTCTGCAAATGACTTTTGGATATGAATTTGTTCAACCATTTCTATGCATTATACATACCCATACCTGTCATTGAATTGAAGGCAGAGAGAAGGAAATAAGGAGGGAATGGTTCAAAGCCAAAATGGTCATATACCTCAGATTATATACATTGCTGTGTGTGCAATTTTATTCAACAGTGCTGTGTACATAGTGGGCAAGTTCTTACATGAAATATCTAGTCTTTCTAGATATTTAGAAGTGCTTTATGTAGTTAAAAGTAGTAGTAGAAGAATAACACTTTGTAGATAGTTTTTAAAAACTGTTGGGAAATTCTGTGTTTGGAAGTAGAATTGTTAAAACCACTTCTGTGGATGCTGTATTCTCTGTACATGTTCATCACTCTCAGGAGGTGGGAGGGAAGCAATTGCAAAAGGTGTTTTTGCTATCAAGTACTAGATAATTTCAGCTTATCCATTGCCCTATATGTTATGTGCATTTCATTTAACTTTGCTATAGTCTATCAGTGGTTCACAACTTTCCTAATGCCCTGGCCCTTTAATATAGTTCCTGTGGGTCTGACCCACAGGTGGAGAACCACTGTTGTATATACTATATATATATACTGGACAAATGCGTCCCAATTTTATAATATCTAGTTGCTAGATATTAAAGAGGTTGCCAATGTATGACAAAAGTAGAGTTAGTAAGCTAACATTTTGTATACTTTGTGTTAAAATTCATAGAAAGGCTGTCTTCTGAAAAGGATGTTTAGAAGTGAAATGATAACATCTAAGTGACATATCCTTATACCTACTGGGTTGGTGGTGGAGAGGAGTTAGAAGAAATGGATTCTAGGCCAGAATGTTCCTTTTTAGAAGACAACTTTCAGATATAACCATTGTTACATGTGTGTAGTTTATTCAACCCTACTGTGTATATATAGTGGACAAACGTAAGTCCTAATTTGAAACATCTAGTCTTTCTGGATGTTTAGAAGTGCACAAAGTATGTTAAAAGTAGATGTAGTAAATAACACATTTTGTAGATAATCCTTTTGTTAAAATTCATATGAAGTACTGTCTTGGAATTTGAATGATCAGACCACTTGTCTGAGCAGTACACATTATTTGTG
>NW_003852420.1:17899163-17912538 GCF_000181295.1 Otolemur garnettii | reverse complement strand
ACTATTGTTATGTCTGTGCATTTGATTTTACTTTGCTGTGTATATAGTGTATACTATAAAGGACAAATGAGTCCGAATTTACAACATCTAGTCTTTCTAGATGATAAAAAGGTTGCCAGTGTATGACAGAAGTAGCGTTAGTAAAGTAATACATTGAGTAGACTTCGAGTTAAAATGCATAGGAAAGACTTTTTTAATAAAAAGATTTATGAAAGTGAAATTACTAAATACCCCCCTAAGCATTACAGGTATGTTTAGACCTG
Source organism: Otolemur garnettii (assembly GCF_000181295.1). Classification (NCBI taxonomy): domain Eukaryota; kingdom Metazoa; phylum Chordata; class Mammalia; order Primates; family Galagidae; genus Otolemur; species Otolemur garnettii. The sequence goes on along the minus strand of NW_003852420.1, from coordinate 17,912,275 downwards.
TCTACTGGGTTGGTAGAGGTGGGAAGGGGGAGTATTTTAGGCCACAATGTTCCTATTTAGAGGACACTTTGAAATTATAGCTTTTGTTATGAGTGTGCACCATTTATTTGATGCTTTTGTGTATAGTGGGAAAAAAACTGAAGTCCTGTTTGAAACATCTAGTCTTTCTAGATGTTAAAAGTGCACAACATAGGTTAAATGTAGAGGGCTACAGTAACGCTCTTTAAGTGTTTTTGTTATTTCATAGGAGTGGTTGCATTTGGGGAATGGGATTGTTAAACTTGATGTCTTGGAGAGTATGCTGTCACTGGGTGGGGGGGAAGGGAGGAGAAAGTATGCAGAGAAGGGTTCTGTGCCAGTGAGTTAGACTAGTTCAGATTGCTTAGCTCAGTGGTTCTCAACCTTCCTAATGCCACGGCCCTTTAATACAGTTCCTGTGGGTCGTGACCCACAGGTTGAGAACTGCTGGCTTAGGTGTTCTTTATGTGCATTTTAGTTAATATTGCTGTGTATTAGAGGATAAGCATGTCTTAATACTCAAAGTATATTAAAATAGAGGTAGTAAAATAATCCCTTTATATATGTCCTTTTGTTAGTTTTTAGGAAGGACTGTCTTCGAGGAGTGACCCCTGTTAATCCACTTCTTGGAGCTAGACCTATTCCTATATTTAGTCCCTGGAGCAGGGGAAGGAGAAGAGGAAAGGTAAAGGGAAGGGCTCTTTGCTAGTATCTCCATATCTAGAAGACGGTTTTAGATTATAACCATAGGTCTACATGTGCATTTTTAGTAAAGTATCTGTGTGTGTTGTGGACAGAGTTCATTATTTTGCAACATCAAAGCTTTGGAGATGTCGTGAGGTGACAGTGTATATAAAAAGTAGAACTAGTGAATCAGACATTTTGTGAGTATCTTTTTGTTATAATTGATAGAAAAGATGTACCTTGGACATGGACTTTTTAAACCACCTCTGAGCAGTGTATATCAAGACTTGTTCATTAGGTTGGCAGCAGAGGGGCAGAAGGAAGCATGAAAGGAGAGATGTGTGCAGGTGTGTTCACATGACATTTTGACGGTAGCCACCGATGTATGTGCATCCCTTTTGGCTATACTACAAAAATATAAAGTAATTCAACAAAAACATACCTTCTTACTAATATTTTAATGGTATACATCTAATAATTATCTTAGAAACATACTTAGTGTACTTTTGCTTTATGTTTCATTTTAAAGTGAGCATTAAGGGAATGCAGTAATTTTTTTTTTTTTTGGAATGCAGTATTTTAATCGGAACTCTGCCAGTACTTTTATCTAGAGGCTTGTTGCCATTTTTGTCTTCTATGAAATTTTCGTCCCAAGAAAGGCAGGATTACACTCTTTCTTAACAGATTGAGTTGGTGTAGTGTATTCTTGGTTATCAAAATACTCATAGAGCTTTGAGATTTTGGATTGGTAAATATTCATGATGTGTGAAAAAGCATGATACATAATGTGCAATCTCCATCCCAGAAAATCGGATGTCGTGTATGTACACTTGGGATCTGGAAGGACGTGTCAAACTATAAACTGCTTGTGATTGTGGATGACTTTGTTCTTTGCTTCTTGTGTTTTCAGTTTCCTATACTGCATATATTAACTTTAAAAAAATAAAGGTTATTGTAAAAACTTGAGTTCTCCATGGCTTTTGTAGAATAAAGTTAGCATGCTCCATAGAACAGTGAGTGTTCATGTTCGCTCTTGCTAGACTCTGAGGTACCGGAAGTTTCATGTCTCCAACCCCTTGCTTTATTTCCTAGGAGTTAGCCAAACCCCTTCCCCAAGTGCTCTGCTGATGTTCAAGTTAACCTTGCACTTTGGTGGTTCCACAGTTTCTCATGCTATTCCTTCTGTTCATGGTGTCTTTTCCACTATTTATACTTGGCAAAATCATTCTTTTAGGGCCAACTCTAATTTGTACACAAAGTCTTGCCTATAAGAACCTGACTCCCTTGTTTGGCATCTGTAGCTCAGTGAGTAGGGCCCTGGCCACAAGCACCCAGGCTGGCGGCCTAGGCGGGTTTGAACCGGCCTGGGCCAGCTAAACAATGCAACAAAAAAATAGATGGGTGTTGTGGTGGGTGCCTGTAATCCCAGCTACTTGGGAGACTGAGGTCAGAGAATAGCTTAAGCCCAAGGTTGCTGTGAGGTGTGACACAACACTACTGAGGGCGACTCTGTCTCAAAAAAAAAAAAAAAAAAAAAAAAAGAACCTGACATTCTAACTTGCCAGAACTAAGTATCAGAAGTTATGCCCTTTCCTTTACAGCTCCTACTTTTTCCTCTTGTATGTGGAACTTGCACCATGCTACCTAAAAGCCTACTAGACTGACCTCAGGTTTAAATCATTTCTACAACCACAGGCTGCAACATAATGCCTAACACAGCAGGTGCGAAGAAATGTCAGTTGGATACAACAGAGATGGAAGCTCAGCGTTTCTGACTGCTCCTTTGTATGACATTGCTATTCTAGGCGCCAGTTGAATAGTCAGGACTTTCAAGCTGGAAGTTTCCATCACGGCTGACCAAACCACGGGTACAGGTCAGGTGCAGCTCCACCTATCCCCAAGTCAGGCCCAGGAAAAATTCTCTAATGGAATACCAGAGGAGTTTATTCTCAACTTTGATGTGAAGCTAGCTTGAAACGGCTTCCACTGGCCAAGTCTGTGACAATTGAAGCATCAAAATGTAGAATGATTTTTGTAATGGTATACAGATTGTAACACTTTGAATAAGACAGGAAGCCATGAGTCCAAGTTTAATATAAGTAAATGAATAACTGAAAAGTTTGATGAGGAATGGGATGTTCTAAGTTTCAAAGTATCTGCTTACAAAATAGTATTAAACAAGAATAAGAATCAACAGAGTCAAAAGGCAACTTACAAAATGGAAGAAAAAACTTCTATAAGTCCCACCCAAGGGACTGTAACATAAGTAGGCCTGTTGTACTGATACATACATGGGGTGCATGTCCAGTGTATGAAAATTAGGTCAACTGAAGGAGGTGGTCAACTATGGAGGTTCTACTGTATTAATTATGAGTTAATAACAGAATAAAGAATTCCTACAGTTCAATTAAAAAAACCAGCCTAATTATAAAAATAGGCAAAGGACTAATAGAGATTTCTCTAAAGATAACAGATGGCTACAAGCATAAGAAGAGATGCTCAACATCGCTAATCATCAAAGAAATGCAAATCCAAACCACAGCGAGCTATCACCTCACAACCATCAGGATGGCTACTACCAAAAAACCAGAAATAACAAGTGTCAGCAAAGATGTGAAGAAATTGAAACCCTTGTGCACTGTTGGTGGAATTGTAAAATGGTGCGACCACAATGGAAAACAGTTCCTCACAAAATTCAACATAGAACCACATTAGGGCAATGACACTTTTGAGTATGTAGTCATCTTTCAGTATACTCAGGTAGACTGGTTCCAGGACCCTCGAGTATACCCAGACCCACCCATACTCAAGGCAGCATCAAGTCCTGCTGCAGAACCCGGCACAGGAAGTTGGGGTGGGCTCTCCATATATTCAGATTTTGTTTGGTTGAAACAAAATCCGCTGTAAGTGGACCCATGTGGTCCAAACCCATGTTATGTTGTTCAGGGGTCAATTGTATATCCAAAAGAATTGAAGCAGAGTCTCAAAGAGACAAGCTGCATAACCCTTGCACCTTCAATCTTTTCTTTTAGAAATTGGGAATATCAGGCTCGGCGCCTGTGGCTCAACCCGCTAAGGCGCCAGCCACGTACACCTGAGGTGGCGGGTTCGAATCCCCAGCCCGGACCCGCCAAACAACAATGACGGCTGCAACCAAAAAATAGCCAGGCGTTGTGGCGGGCGCCTGTGGTCCCAGCTACTTGGGAGGTGGAGGCGGGAGACTCGCTTGAGCCCAGGAGTTGGAGGTTGCCATGAGCGTGATGCCATGGCACTCTACCCAGGGGGATAGCTTGAGGCTCCGTCTCAAAAAAAAAAAAAAAAAAAAAAGAAATTGGGAATATCAACCTTGCATTTTTTGTTATAAAGTGCCAGGTGCTGTTCAAGTGTTTTTTATGTGTGTTAAATCCCTTCCTCCTCAAATTCCTTTTTCTTTAAACTGTTTCATACTCACTCTTGAGGGCCACCTGCACTTCTCCTACAGCCTCCCCTATCTCAGGAAATGGCTGTTACGTCCTTCCACCTGCCCGAACCCACATCTTTGGAGTCAGTTTCAACTCTCTCCCATATCTCACATTCAGTCCAACAGCACATTCTCTCAGTTCTGCCAGCAAACTATGTCCGGGCTCATATCCACCTCAGCAACTGCACCACAACCATGCAATCCAGGCCTCCGTAATCTTACTTCTGGGATCCTTACAGTGGTTCCTCCTCACTCCCATCCTCTTCCACCCTGTGCCCACCCATGTCTATGGCCAGAGCACCCTTCTCCTCTGCTAAGAACCTTCCAAAAGCTCCCTTCATCTGGCCCCTTGGTCCCTTCTGCTCTTGTCCCTTTGCAATTTTTGACTCTATTCTGGACACACCACCCTTCTCGTTGCCATTTAGCCATGCTAATCATGGTTTCCCTCTGCCTGGAACATTCTTCATCCAGATATCCGCGTGGCTTGCTCCCTCACTGGTGTACTCACCAGTGTCATGTTCTTGGAGAAGCTTTCTCTGACTACCCTTTACAAAGTAATGACCTCCAATTCACCTCCATCCCCCCACTTACCCTGATTTTTCTTGGGCATTTCTTATCCCTTCACCATCAATCAAGAATTCAAGCTCCCTGAGTCTAGGGACTTTGTTTGGCTGCTCCTGTATCTCCAAACCCTGACCTGCTAGCTCCCCTCCCCAGAGTATATCTGCTGGTTGGATTCCTGTAGATTGTAGATTCAGTCTTGCCAGCTCCCACAGGCCTCCCTGTCTCGGGGAGATGCCCAGGAGCCTGGAGGCTGAGGGACCAAGTGAGGAACAGAAGACAGCACTGCTGTGAAGGGAGAGGAGGAGGTGGGCAGTCAGTGGGCTGTGAGGCTCTTCTCTTAAGGAGGAGGCCCCCATGGGCTGGTAATCATCAAAGTGGAAGAGGAAGTAAACAATCACACAGCAATGTACAAATGCAGAATGATTCACTGGTGAGAGCTTTTTATATGTGCATGTACCCTAGCTGTCATCTGTTAGATTGAGAAATACCCACACCAAGGATACTTTAATTTCATCTCTGATGCCAGGGCTGGCCTCCCTTATCGGTCTGCAGGACTCACTGACAAGCTATTAACAACTGTACCGTTTTGTCCCTTCAGGCCTCCTTTCCTCCCACCCAAGCATCTGCTTTATGAGAGTCAACTCTGAATTTAGTGCTTTACATGGACCACCAAATTTAATCTTCATGACTTTATGAAACAGATGCTTTTATTATTCCCATAGTACAGGTGAGGAAACTGAGGTAAAGAGAAGTCACTTGCATAAGGTCACACAGCTGCTCTGGGGTGGAGCGACCTAAGTCTAGAACCTCTGCTCATAACTGTCACCTGTGTTTCTGTGATATCAGTAAAATCAGATGAAAGGAAAGAAGAAAGGGGCTGCTTTAATTGGGAAGTGGCTTCCAAGAGTGATGAGCAATTCTTCCCCATCTCCGCCTTACCCAAAAAGAAAAAACATCTTTTACAGTAGCATGAGTTTTTAAGTTATGACAAGAAGGACTTCCTGACAGTATCTATTTCAAGATAAAAATCTGCTCGCAGGAAAAGCTATGGTCTCAGTTTCTAACCGTTAACATCATAGATAACCAGTTTTGTTAAAGCTCGCAGGCCCCAAGTTGCCGCCATCCTCCATGAGACCAGGAGCAAGGGGTTAGACTAGCTCTTACCCACAGCCGCTCCAGGTACCAACTTTGTGGTGTCAGAAGGGATCTGAGGTGGAAAGGTCTATATGGAGATGAATAGAGACAGGCAGATACCTACTTTAAGGTACGCATAAAGAAAAGAAGAGCACAATTAATTGAGTAGGAGGCACATATAAAAGAAGGGAGTGTGGCTAGGTGCAGAGGCTCATGCCTGTAATCCCAGCCCTTTGAGATGTCAAGGCGGGCAGATTGCTTGAGCTCAGGAGTTCAACACCAGCCATAGCAAGAGTGAGACCCCTGTCTCTAGTAAAAATAGAAAAGTTATCTGGGCATGGTGGCACATGTCTTTAGTCCCAGCTACTTGGGAGGCTGAGACAGGAGGATCCCTTAAGCCCATGAGTTCAAGGTTGGAGTGAGCTATGATTGCACCACTGCGCCCTAGCCAGGGTGAGAGAGTGAGACTCTGTCTCAGAACAAGGGGCAGGGGGTAGTTTTATTTCCCCCAAACAGAAGCTTTTAGGGATAGGGGATGTATTTTTGGCTCCAGTGGCTTGGGTATGCCTTTTGGAGGATCACTACGCTTATTTACTATTTACATATGGAAAATCATTCCAGGGGGTAGCTGTAGTCTCTCCAGCACACGTTCAGGATTGTGTGTAAAGTTTCTTTTTGAGACAGTTGCATAATGATGGTCTAACAGTATGTGCACTGCAATGCTGCTTAGCTAGGAGGGTGCTGGGGTGCATTTTCCTGAATTTCCACAGATTTCCTGGAATAACCATCTAGTAGCTGAGTGAGCTGAGACAAGGCGTTTGCCTCTCTGGGTCTTAGGTTCCTCATCTGTCAAATGGACAGTGCCACCTAGCTAGTTGCCAGGTGTCTCACATAATGCCTGGCACACACTGGGCACTCCGCACCTAAGCCTAGGCCCTTCTCCTGTCTCCTCATGCATAGTGGGTCACTATGGGTTTCCTGGCCCCGTGGCTCTGTGCCTAGGTAGCAGTGAGAACTGATGTAGCCCTGAAAACATAACTCCCGCCAATACTTGTGGTGCTGGAGTGTTATATTTACTGCTCCTGAGTGAACTTCTTTCCTCTCCTAGACAAATGCTAATTAGTCTGCCCCTGCCTGCATGTGACACCTCTTCTGTGCTGCAGGGTGTACATGTTTGTGGGGGTTTGGGGCAGCCTTGAGACCCAGAGCTCTTTCTGAAGCTCGCAGCCTAGAATCTGGGAGGGTCTCACACCCTCACTAGCCCCCACAAGCCCTCCCCACACTGTCCCTTCCATTCTTCTTCCAGACAACACCTTCCCTGAACAGCACTTGCTAACAGTCTAGTGCCCTGCCTCTGTGCCCACACACAAGGTCCCTTAATGCTCCCATTAGCCCCTTCACTTAGAGAAGAGTAGGGGCCTTGGGTGAGGAGTCAGCCAGGACCCCATCCCTACCCCCAAATTGCTCAGGATGGCCTTTATCATTCAGAACTCAATCTTCCAATGTCTCAGTTTCTTACTCCCTTGAAGGGGGAAAGAGAGTATCAGGATGATTGAGTTGATCTTGGCCCAAAAGATGCTAATAACGTCTCGTGTGTACTGAGCACCAACCAAGTGCCACGGACTTTACATGCATAACCTAAATATAACTGGGGCCGTGGCTGCCCTTTCCTACCTAGTTACTGACCCAACCCAGAGATGGCAGTACTTGCAGAATATTGTCTTTAAGGGCTATTTCAACGTTCACTTGGTAGGATACGTTCTCGACAAGCTCCTGGAAGTCCTCTTGAGGCACTTCTTGTTCTCAGGTTCATCTGTTACATCATGGCTTCAGAAAAGCTTAGCTTTTGCTCTGCTCCCCTCAGACCTCCAGAGCCCAGCCCAGTCTCTCTCCCCCTCTCTCTCTCTCTTTCCCTGCACAGTGCCCTCACCCCCTCATTGCTCTTCGAGGCTACATTTTCACCCTTCACCCATTGCTGTCCTAGAAAACATGCTCTGCCTATTGTTCTAGAAGCTTTTACTCACTTCCCAGGAAGCAAGACCCAGGGATTTCAGTGAGCAAATATTTCACCGTATCATACACACATTACTTCTTTTAATACTCAACAGTCATTAAGTGGCAGAACTGGCAGAACCTAACAGGTCACTACACAGCAGATGCTCAGCAAGGTCAATGTCATGCAAGTGCTCAATATATGTCAGCTCCTCGCTCTTCTTTTGGACTTGCCGTGTCTGCTCAAGAATCTTCAAGGGCTCCCTATTATCTAGAGCAGGGGTCAGCAAACTGTGGCCTATAGGTCAAATCTGGCCTGATAGCTGTTTTGTAAATAAAGTTTTATTGGAACACAGCCACATCTATTTCTTTACATATTTTCCACAGCTGCTTCCCCGAGTAGTTGTAACAGATGCAATATGGCCTATAAAACCTAAAATATTTATTCTTTGGCCCCTTATAGAAGGAGTCTGATGACCCTTCCCCTAGAAAATCAGAGGTGAGGCTCGGCGCCTATGGCTCAAGTGGCTAACGCGCCAGCCACATACATCTAAGGTGGCGGGTTTGAATCCAGCCTGGGCCCGCCAAAACAACAATGACGGCTGCAACCAAAAAATAGCCGGGCATTGTGGCAGGTGCCTGTGGTCCCAGCTACTTGGGAGGCTGAGGCAGGAGACTCGCTTGAGCCCAGGAGTTGGAGGTTGCTGTGAGCTTTAATGCCACAGCACTCTACCCAGGGGGATAACTTGAGGCTCTGTCTCAAAAAAAAGAAAATCAGAGGTGACAGGGACTTCATCTTACCCTTCTTTGACTCTGCTACAGACCAAGTGCTTGATAAGTAAATCTCAAGTGAATTAACAAGAAGTCCACACCATCATCTTGGAGCCACAGCCCCAAGTGCAAAAAGATCTCTAAATATAGTCAGATACCTTCAACCTGCTGGTCCCAGGAGAGTGACCCCTTGTCCTTGTAGGTCACAGGCAGCCTTTCTGGGACTGCTGCAGCTATCCCCTACTCCTTGGCTCTGAAGAGCTATCAGGAAAGTCAAGGTCTTAAGTCCACTGCCTCTTACCCTTTAATATCTACACTCACTTTCTGAGAGAAAAATGTCATACAACCTCCTTTTTTTGGTGTACATCATAAAAACGGTTTTATTTTAAATTCAACAAGAAAAATTATAATGTTGAATATGCTTTTCAAATTGTACTTACCCTTCATTCATCAAAACCATTGATCTTGGCCAACGTGCTCATTTCACCACTGGGGAAACTGAGGATTTGAAGTGCTTAAGGGACTCAGAAACAGAGCCAGGCTTGGTGGAGCTCCCAGATCCCAGCTCAGTGCTCAGGTGTTCCTCAGAGCCCACTCTGTGATGGGAGTGGGGTGGGGAGGGGGCCTAGGCTCCTAAGTTGCCATCATGGCCTCTACCAGGCCCATCAACTCTCTCACACCAACCTGTATGATTTCCTAGTGGGGGTATGATATCCAGGGCTGTTTGGAGACAAGAATCCTGAGTTCTAGGCTCAGAGCAATGACAAGCAGCCCCAGATCAAGGACTCTCCCCAGAGAGACAGAGGTGCCCTCTTTTGCTCCCACTCTCCTGTGTCTGTCTCTAGCCTGCCCCCTCTGACACAGTGGCTCACTCCTGCTCCTGCACAAGACACCCGCGCCTGTCATGCTGCCCTGTCTGCACCTCTCTGGCTCTTTGTACCATCCCTGCCCAGTGACACACATCCTTATTCCACTCACTGGCCATGCCCCGCCCATCTGACAGAGGCCAGCCTACAGGCCCAGCACAGCCAAAGTATGTGTTGTGATTGTTTGACACTATTCTAAAAGAATTTGAATTAGTTGCTCATGTTTAAACACCAGAAAGAATCATCTAAACTACTGGATTTCTTGACTCTCTTAAAAAATCTAGACTGGCAAATATAAGGCCTGCATCATTGTCTGGCATTAACTGACTGGGGCTAAGGAGCAGTTGTTCCTCTGGCTGGGTAATGTACACATCAGGTCTCCAGCGTCCCCACCTTCCCAGTCCTGCTGCTATGCTCCTTTAGATGACCTTTTTGGCCTTGGAAAGCATTTGTGTTTGCAATCCTCATCTTGACCACTTTGATTTTGACTACTACCTGCTCCCTCACCCTACCTCTCACCCAGCTCACTAGGTAAGACCCACCCACCTCACCTGGACAGCCTGTAATCCTAGCATACTAGAAGGCTAAGGAAGGAGGATTGCTTGAGGTCTAGAGTTCAAGACCAGGCTAAGCAAAGAGACACCCTGCCTGTCTCTACTAAAAATAGAAAAATTATCTGGGTGTGTTGGCATGTGCCCGTAAACCGGCTACCTGGGAGGCTGAGAAAGGAGGACTGTTTGAACCCAGAAGTTTGAGGTTGCTCTGAGCTAGACTGAGGCCATGAAACTCTAGTCAAGGTGATAGAGCAAGACTCTGCCTCCTCCAAAACAGCCAGGCGTGGTGGCTCATGCCTGTAATCTTAGTCCACTGGAAGTCCAAGGCAGATAGATTGCTTGAGATTAGTTAGGAGTTCAAGACCAGCCTGAGCAAGAACAAGACCCTGTCTCTACCAAAAATAGAAAAAAGCTAATTTGGCATAGTGACGTATACCCATAGTCCCAGCTGCTTGGGAGGCTGAGGCAACAGGATCACTTGATCCCAAGAGATTGAGGTTGCTATGAGGTATGGTGCCATGGCACTCTACCCAAGGTGACAGAATGAGACTTTGTCTCAATAAAATAAAATAAAAGACCCTCCTATCCTAAGACCATCCGCAGCGATTAACCCATTGACCCCTGGCCTCCTGATCATATGTCACTCAGCCAGGCATGTAAGTGTCAAGGGAGGCTGGGTCCCAGTTGCTGTCCCTAAATACAGCTCTGGACTCACAGCTCTCCAGGGCCCCCCCCACCCCCAAGTCCCACAACTGCCCTAGTAGTCATTCAGCAGACATAGCGGCTAGTCCAACATCCTTTATCAGTTCTAAATAAGGACCCCAGCATTTTTATACTGAGGCAGGAGTTCCTGGATTTTGTACCTGGGTGCTGTAATGGCCTGGATAAGCCTCAGTGGGGGGAGGAATTTCCGGGGAGCCTTGAAAACAGGATGGGGAGGTTTAGTCTCGTTGATTCTACACAAATCCAGGATCAGAGTCTGAGGGTCATAGATCCCTTTCTTCTTGGGCTGGATTGGGATGAACGGTAGACTCTGGTGAGGTTCCACCAGCAGCCGCAACAGGTCCTTCCGAAAAACATTCCAGTTGTTCTCCTTGAGGAACTTCTGGCACGTTTCTTCATCACTGGGGGTAGGCACAGAAGCTGTGGTTTTCATACCAGCCCCTCCCTGCCCCAGCCTTGCTTCCAGCCCTCTTTCCAACCCCTGAGCTCGTGGGGTCTTGACCCACCTCTCTGCCTTTCCCACACTCTCTCTCTGCCTCCACAACTTCCTTCCCTTAGACCTGTGCTGTCCCATGCAGCAACCATGAGCCATATGTGGCCACCAAGTAGCTAACGTATGGCTGGTCTGAATAGAGATGGGCTGTGAGTACAAAATATACACCAGAATTCAGAGACTTAGAACAAAAGAATGTAAACTATCTCAGTAATTTATATTGATAACGTGTTGAAATGATAATACTTTAGATATGGCTCGGCACCTGTGGCTCAAGCGGCTAAGGCGCCAGCCACATACACCTAAGGTGGCGGGTTCGAATCCCTAGCCTGGGCCCGCCAAACAACAATGATGGCTGCAACCAAAAAATGGCCAGGCGTTGTGGCAGGCGCCTGTAGTCCCAGCTACTTGGGAGGCTGAGGCAGGAGACTCGCTTGAGCCCAGGAGTTGGAGGTTGCTGTGAGCGTGATGCCATGGCACTCTACCCAGGGGGATAGCTTGAGGCTCCCTCTCAAAAAAAAAAAAAAAAAAAAAAAAAAAACTTTAGATATACTGATTCCAATAAAATAGATTATTAAAATTAATTTCACCTGTGTCTTTTTGCTTCTTATAATGAGGCTATTGAAAAATTTAAATCACATATATGATCATCAACCATCAGAGAAATATAAATCAGAACCACAATGAGATAGACCACTTATACCCACTAGCACAGCTACAATAAAAAGATTAATAAGTACTGATGAGGATATGGAGATGTGGGAACAAAGTTTCCAATACATGGCTGGTGGGGATGTAAACTGGAGCAACCACTATGGGAAACAGTCTGGCAGCTCCTCAAAAGGTTAAATGGACAGTTACCATATGCCCAGCAACTCCACTCCTAGGTAAACCTAAGAGAAATGAAAATATATGTCTATATAAAAATGTGCACGAGAATATACATAGCAGCATTATTCATAATAACTTAAAAGTAGAAATAATCCAAATGTCCATCAAATGATAAATGGTTACTAACATGTGTGTGACTCCACTTATATGAGATGCCCAGGACAGTAGGACAGGCAAATCTGTAGAAACAGGAAGTAGATTAAAAGCTTCCTTGGAGTGATCAGGGTGCTTGGCTCTCATGCTGCTGCCTCCCCGATGGCACGTGAGGGTGGGGAAAGTGGGACTAGGCTGGGCTGGGCTCAGCACCCACTGGTTTATTTCCTTCTGAGACCAAAGCAGGGGAAGGATATGTTAAACTTCAATTGACTTGCCTGAACTTACCTAAGGAAGTAGGCCTAAAAATCAGTAACCAATCAGAACATTCTTGTGGCTAGATTATATTGACGAGGACAAAGTTGACATTGATCCATAGAAATCAACTTAAAAAAACACCCAGAGGTCAGCACAGGCTACACATGCCAGCCCTGTTAGTCTTAGTATGGCAAAGCCAGCTTCTGCCTGCTTACAAAAGCTGACTGTGTGCATCTCTAACTCTATTTTTAGTGACTTCGGGTTAACGGTTTGAAATTAGCATTGGTAGAAGTATTTACACCACAGAAATCAGCAAACGCCACAAATCAGGGTTTCCTCCCACCACCTGGAGAGCTGATTGTTAAACATCTACCAGCATTGTGCAGTCTCCACTTTAGAAGTTTCATTATCTCTCAATTTCTCACATGACAAGTAACACTACCTAACTTTGACTTAGAACTTAACACAAGAACTTTACTTTGGGTTAACTCATTTAATTATCAGAATCACCCATTTCACAAACATGGAAACTGGAGCCAAAGAGACTAAGGACTCACCAAAACCTACAGGGGCAAGGGTGGGATTACTGATTCTTTTTTTTTTTTTTTTTT
>NW_003852420.1:17897416-17898733 GCF_000181295.1 Otolemur garnettii | reverse complement strand
GTCATTGTTGTTTGGCGGGTCCGGGCTGGGGATTCGAACCTGCCACCTTAGGTGTACGTGGCTGGCGCCTTAGCCAGTTGAGCTATAGGCGCTGAGCCAGGATTACTGATTCTTAAGGGATATCTATCTTTTTCACCTGGAGTCCAAGTTAAGACACACTTCCATGTTACCTCCTGATGCTAATGGTCATATTGGTCTCTACTATGCTTCTAGAGGCCCCAGCTTCGTGCAGGGATCTCACCCCCACCTCACTTGAACTGAGAAAGTTTCATCTGTCCTCTCAGGCTTTAAAAATTTAGCCCATGGCTCGGCGCCTGTGGCTCAAGTGGCTAAGGCCCTAGCCATGTACACCCAAGGTGGCGGGTTCGAATCCAGCCTGGGCCTGCCAAACAACAATGACGACTGCAACCAAAAAAAAATAGCCAGGCATTGTGGTAGGCGCCTGTGGTCCCAGCTACTTGGGAGACTGAGGCAGAAGACTCGCTTGAGCCCAGGAGTTGGAGGTTGCTGTGAGCTGTGATGCCTCATCACTCTACCCAGGAGGACAGCTTGAGGCTCTGTCTCAAAAAAAAAAAAAAAAAAATTTAGCCCATGAGGCCCTTAACTCCTCAGGGTCAATCCTAGCATTAGCTCACACTGTCTGCTTGGTTTGGGGATCATCTTTATTGAGGACTCCCTGACTTTCCTGTGGACACAGTTATTTATCATATCTGGTGTGGACAGGGGTGATTTTCAGGTTATATCAAGCCCATGGTATTCACAAGATAGGTGCCTCTGCCATTGGCTCTGATTTTCAGGACCTGAGAGTCTTCAATTAAAACATGAAGCATTTGAGCTAGATAATGGTTATATTTTCTGTCTGCTTTAGCAGTCTAGAAAGCCATGAGTTCAACAATTAATGAATAAGACAGGATTCTGTCTGTCAGCATTACAGATGAGTGCAGCAGAGTGCTGACTGGGCAGCACAGACGTGGCGTGTTCCATCTGATCCCCCCAGTCTATGTAAACTTTCCTGAATTTCAATTCAACAGACCTTATCTGATACCCATCACGTGGCAGGCATTATGTGTGCAGCGAAGGCTCCTTAAATCCTTTTTTGAGAAGGCAGGTCTAAAAATCATCTTCTATATTGGTAGTGCAGAGGAATCAGACAAGTGTGGCATCTTTGAACTGGAAGGAACCACCAGCATTCCTCCACTTGTTTTTCCCACAAAGTGCCTCGATTTTGGCCATATTTACATATCATTTGTTTTTTAAATTTGTTGATGATTTGTCTTAAATCTATAGTTTCTTTTTTTTTTTTTTTTTTTTTTTTTT
>NW_003852420.1:17890365-17897216 GCF_000181295.1 Otolemur garnettii | reverse complement strand
GGGTCCGGGCTGGGGATTCGAACCCGCCACCTTAGGTGTACATGGCTGGCGCCTTAGCCGGTTGAGCTATAGGCGCCGAGCCTATAGTTTCTTTTACTTAAATATTTACTTTAGCTTTGTCCTAGGCAGCAAGATCTGTTAAGTCATGGAGTTAGTAAGCTAGTCACGTTGTGTTTCTAATTTGCACTAGAATAAATACATTGCATTAGATACTTTTAAAACTAAAAATGCCGATCTGTGTACCACCCAAAACCATCTTGCAAATTTCCTATGGAATATGTTCCATACTTTGGGAAACTTACGTCACCTAATTTTCTTGTTTTCTCAACCGGAGTCTGATGCCTAGAGAGGGGGAAATGACTTGTCCACAGTCACATAGAACTCACAGCAATTCTTTCGTGTGGTTATTGGAGGATCTCTAGATCCTCCTTCCTCCCCCCTCCTCTACCATTGGAATCACTTGCTGCCCACACCTGCTAGCAAAACCATGTCTCATCAGAACACAACCACAAATAAAGGAAAAATAGAAGCTGCAAAATTGTATCATCAGTATGCGCTCCATGATGAAAACCTCCTATGCATAACTGATAGATGTATATTTGGCTCATAACCATGAGGTGAAAAAAATACTAAAAGGAAATGCACAAAATGCTAACTGGCATTTTTGGAGAATTGCACATGGTTTAGTTTTGCCTTCTTTACTGTTCAGCATTTCCAGTTTTCTGCAGTGAGGATGGCCCATTCCTTCATTCCTTTAACATTTATTGAGCACCTACTGCATGCTGGTACTGTGTGGTGTTAGAGATGAAAGCCTTAGGAAGCACAAAAGCCTTGCCTTCAGGAAGCACTGACTCAAGAGTTGGGGAAAGAGCTCTGCAGACGATGATACTCCAGCATGGCAAGGCTGAAGACAGAGGTGTGTGGAGAATATCGTCGGTGTGCAGAAAGGGGTACGTATCTCAAACTGGGGCCAGTCAGAGAAGGTTTGCTAGAAAAGATGAATCTTACAAAGTGAGCAGGAATTTACCAGGAAAGAGGATGCAGGACTGGGGGATAGCATTTCCAGCAGACAGTCCAGCACTGGCAAAGCCAGGATTATGTGTAGGACTCAGTAGACAATCTGTCCAAGTTGCTGGAGAGTGGGCTGAGGGGCAGGAGGTGCTGTGGGGCACTCGAGTGAGGAGAAGACTATCAAGGGCCATTTATGTGACATTGAGTTTGACTTTACTCTACAGGTGGTGAGATACCATTGAAAGGTTTAAAGCAGTAGTTTAACACAGCCAGATTAGGAGTTTTAACAAGAACAAAATATGCAGAAAGGATCTGGCAAGGAGGAAACTGAGGCAGGAGGACAGCAGTATGACTCTTGCAAGGGTCTAGGCCAGAGGTCCCAAAGTAGGGTGGGGAGACATGTAACCCAGGAAGGTGTATAAGATCCCCTGGAGTAAGTGAAGCGTATAGTAGGATTTCATTTCCATTTCCATTCATCTTTGTCTTATCTTTTTTTTTTTTTTTTAAGAGATAGTCTCACTTTGTTGCCCTCAGTAGAGTGCCGTAGCGTCACAGCTCACAGCAACTTCCAGCTCTTGGGCTTAAGCAATTCTCTTGCCTCAGCCTCCAGAGTAGCTGGGACTATTGGTGCTTGCCACAACGCCCTGCTATTTTTTTGTTGCAGTTTGGCCAGGGCTGGGTTCGAACCCAACACCCTTCATATATGGGGCTGGTGCCCTACTCACTGAGCCCTAGGCACCACCCCTTTGTCTTATCTTTTTAAAGATCTATTTTATATGTTTATATGTCAGTGTAATAATACTGTATGTAGATGTAATAAAAATAAATATACGTGTTATTTACATGACATACGCATACTAGGAAGGACATGCTCAAACACTTTTTAGTAATAGCAGGATGAGATTAAAACAGTTTTGAGACCACTGATCTGGACAATAAATAGATGTTTACTTTTTTTTTTCTTTTAAGAGACAGTCTCACTTTATTGCCCTTGGTAGAGTGCTGTGGTGTCACAGCTCACAGCAACCTCAAACTCTTGGGCTTAAGTGATTCTCTTGCCTCAGCCTCCCAAGTAGCTGGGACTACAGGTGCCTGCCACAATGCCCGGCTATTTTTTGTTGCAGTTTGTCTAGGGCCGGGTTTGAACCCACCACCACAGTATATGGGGCCAGTGCCCTACTCACTGAGCCACAGGTGCCGCCCTAATATTTATGTTTTTTAAAAAAGTTATTTTCTCCATCATAAAAGCATTAACCTTCCATTTGAAAAATGTGGGAACTATGAAGAAGTAGAGAGAAATAATATTTAATCTAATTTCTCAATCTCGATACACTTTAAAATTACAAAAAGTAGCATGTTATTCATTGCTGAAAATTTAGAGAACAGGGAAAAGAAAAAAATAAACCCACTTGGAATATCCTATGCTGTCAACTGCTAAAAAATTTCTCTTTTCCTCCTCATTATAAAAGCAATGCATACTCATTGCAAGAACAAACATGAGAGGAGTATATAACATATAACCAGGAAGTCCCCTTTAGTCTTGCCTTCCACAGAAAACAACTACCATGCTTCACAGAAAATAAGACCTACCCCAAAAATAAGCCCTAGCAAGATTTCTATGCATTAGTTAAATATAAGCCCTACCCCCATACTAAGACCTAGGGATAGCCACACCCTGCATTTGGGCGCAGAGCAGTAAGGAAGACTGGAATACCTTTTATCTGCCACAGCTCTTTTCTCTGAGCGGCTCGCACTTGCGCGGGTACACGTTTGGTAACCAGCGGTTGCAGGCATCCTATTGCGCACGTGCGAACAGCTAGGGGAAAGGAGTTCACGCATCGCTAGAGCCAGCCCCACCAACAAGGTCGGCTCCCCCTGTCAGGTTCCAGAAGAAGATGACTTAACTGTATTTGAATAAATGTAGATTGTTGTATTATACGTAATAAAAATAAGACATCCCCTGAAAATAAGCCCTAGTGTGTCTTTTTAAGAAAAAATAAATAGGGCAGCGCCTGTGGCTCAAAGGAGTAGGGCGCTGGCCCCATATGCCAGAAGTGGCAGGTTCAAATCCAGCCCTTGCCAAAAACTGCAAAAAAAAATAATAATAAAAATATAAGACAGTGGCTCGGCGCCTATAGCTCAACCGGCTAAAGCGCCAGCCACGTACACCTAAGGTGGCGGGTTCGAATCCCCAGCCCGGACCCGCCAAACAACAATGACGGCTGCAACCAAAAAATAGCCAGGCATTGTGGCGGGTGCCTGTGGTCCCAGCTACTTGGGAGGCTGAGGCAGGAGACTCGCTTGAGCCCAGGAGTTGGAGGTTGCTGTGAGCTGTAATGCCACAGCACTCTACCCAGGGGGACAGCTTGAGGCTCTGTCTCAAAAAAAAAAAAAAATATATATATATATATAAGACAGTGTCTTATTTTGGAGGAAACACGGTATTACAGGCTTGGTGTCTGTAGCTCAGTGGTTACAGCAGCAGCCACATACACCAAAGCTGGTGGGTTCAAACCCAGCCCAGGCCAGCTAAGCAACAATGACAACTGCAACAGAAAAATAGCTGGGCATTGTGGAGGGTACCTGTAGTCCCAGTTACTTGGGAGGCTGAGGCAAGAGAATTGCTTAAACCTAGGAGTTTGAGGTTGCTGTGAGCTGTGATGCCACAGCACTCTACCCAGTGTGACAGCTTGAGACTCTGTCTCAAAAAAAAAGAATTATTACAAATTGAACAATATGTGCACACTACCGCCATTGTCATTTTGGATTATTTCCTTTTAGATTTTTCTTATATAAGTGCTTTGCAAAGGTATAGTCATGGCCTTTCATGTGTCACTATATCACCCATCTTACCTTACTGCCCTAGAGCCATTAAACTTACTTTTTTAAAATAAAACAATTAGGTTCTATCAAGGGAATATATCACAATTCTCTAAACTATTCCTTCAGTGTGGCACACACAGGTGGTGTTGTCATTGTTCTATTATGAACAAGATTGCTATGATCATCTTAATGTAGTAGCTTTCCCCATATTTTGTTTATATAAAGATAAATTCACAGATGAATCGTTGCCTCAAAGGGTTGAAACAGTTTTATACCCTTTGAAACATAATGCTAAAATTAGCAAAAGGATTGAGCTGATTTAGCGGCTACCAACAACTACTAGCTTCATTTCCCCCTTGTCAGCACTAAGTATTATTTTTTTTTCCTTTTACTAAAATAACCGGTGAAAAACTGTTCATTTTTATCTGATGGGATTTATGCGCATTTCTAGCACTGACCTGGGGTAGTCAACCCTGGACTGCAACAAATTCTGTCTTATCTCATCATCAATCAGTTCATAAAAATTGTCTCTGTTCATCCGTATCAACTCCGATCCCAGGCTTGTGAGGATTAAGGGGCGAGTGTCAGGTTGGTTGTCCGGGAGGAAGAACTGGTGAAAGCCCTGGAGGGAAGAGTCACAGGAAGTCAGACCACAGCGACCAGCCAGTGCTACCAGCAGATTTTCTAGATAGGAAAAAGAAGGCCTCAAACAGGAGGTGATCCATCTAAGAGGTCACTGGGCAAGTGAAGAGGGAATCCCTAGGGTTCCTTTTGCTGCGTGACATCAACGCCCTCCACTCCTGGAATCAGAAGAGCATCTGAAGCCTGTCCTCTACTGTCCCACCTCCCCAGGGCAGGCTCTTCTCCGTGCCACTTCCACAGCTACTCTCAAGTTTCCCCAGTGTCCAATCTCAACTCTTCTTTTTGCCGAGTAAACCCATTTTCTCTTCTTAGGACTTGATATAAAAATCAGATAGCTAGACCTCTCTAGACCCTCCCTTTTGAGCCACCCTCACACCACCCTTTTCTGCAGGCCTCAAGTCTTTCTCCATCCCTCACAGACTTGGGAGACTATCGTCCCTTGTCTGGTGCAGCCCAGGTTGTTCCTCCTGGTTTGTAGCTTGTTCCTACCCGGTTGCATCTTGAAGGGAGATGGAGATCAACAGGCATACCTGCTTGCTTTATGGACAGCATAATCCAATCCCACCCCCCCTTTTTTTTTTGCAGTTTTTGGCCAGGGCTGGGTTTGAACCCGCCACCTCTGGTATATGGGGCCAGCATCCTACTCCTTTGAGCCACAGGCACTGCCCCCCAATACCCTTTTTAAGGAAACACCTTGGGCTGGGCAGAGCCAGGACTAGAACACTTGTTGCTGAACTCCCAAACCAGTGCTCACTCTTCAGCCTCTCAGCTATTAATCAAGGCAAGACGGGGGAGAGGGAGGAGAGGACAGAGCCACCAGTGCCCAGTTATCATGGACTCAAGCAGAAAAGGGGCCACAAACCAAGAGGCCTGCTCTATGCAGGCCATGTCAGATTGGGACTAATCCTGGCTTCAGAAGGCAGATCCAAATTTTAACTTGCTTTTTTCTTCTCTCTCTCTTTTTTGAGACAGAGCCTCAAGCTGTCCCCCTGGGTAGAGTGCTGTGGCATCACAGCTCACAGCAACCTCCAACTCCTGGGCTCAAGTGAGTCTCCTGCCTCCGCCTCCCAAGCAGCTGGGACTACAGGTGCCTGCCACAACACCTGGCTATTTTTTGGTTGCAGCCATCATTGTCGTTTGGCGGGCCCAGGCTGGCTTCTAACCCACCAGCTCAGGTGTACGTGGCCGGCACCTTAGTTGCTTGAGCCATAGGCACCGAGCCGGGTTTTTTTTTTTTTTGAAAAAGAATCTCAAGCTGTCACCCTGGGTAGAGTGCGGTGGCATCACAGCTCACAGCAACCTCAAATTCTTGGGCTTAAGTGATTCTCTTGCCTCAGCCTCCCAAGTAGCTAGGACTACAAGTGCCCGCTCAATGCCTGGCTATTTTTTGGTTGTAGTTGTCATTGTTGTTTGGCAGGCTGGGGCTGGATTCAAACCCCGCAGCTCTGGTGTATGTGGCTGGCACCCTAGCTGCTGAGCTACAGGCACTGAGCCCAAAATTTAACTTCTTATGTGACTTTGGGTAAGTGATACCTCTTTGGGCCACTGTTTGCTCACTTGTGAAATGGAGTCAAAAATAGCTGCCCCCCATATCTTGGAAGGATTCTAAATTTGAAAAGAATTGTGAAGTGGGATTTGGAATACCCCTTACCACCACCACTCGGGTTCTAGACCTTGAAGTATGACCATCTACGAACTCTTGGGTGCTCTGGGCCCAGGCCTTGTTGCTTCTGGATGAAAATGAAATGGAGATATTCTAACTTTCTTAGAAGCTGCTGAAGGTCTAAACAAGATGGCACACGTGAGGAAGCTCAGGGGGACATGCAGCCCTCACATGTTGCTCATGCTTAGCGCGGTGGGCACCAAGGCCTTCCCTCACGGCTAATGCCAGCCCTTATAGAACCAGAACCACTGCCCTTTGGCCAGCTCCTACTGTGTGAAGGAAATATGTAAACATCCTCCATAGAATAGAGGAGTTATCATCCTCAGATGTGCAAAACAAGGTTCAGAAAAGGAAATTTACTTATCTATAGTCAATGTGTCTTATAATTGAAATAGCAATGACAATGATGACGACAACAATGGCACCAGCTATTCACTAAACCCTAGGCCCTTTTGTAGCGCTTGTGAGGACTGACTCACTAACCTTCACAGCACCCCGGGCTGGTTCCTACTGCTATCCTCATTGTACAGAGAAGGATATTGGGGCTTAGAAAACTGTCCAGTATCGCACAGCATGGAAGCATAAAGCCAGGGTTGGAAACCAGGCAGTCTCTATCTCCAGAGTCCATGCTTATAGCCACAGTAGCATGAGAAAATTGACGTTAAGTGACTTGCCCAAGGTAACAAGTCTTTTTTTTTTTTTTTTTTTTTTT
>NW_003852420.1:17887260-17890105 GCF_000181295.1 Otolemur garnettii | reverse complement strand
GAGCCGGTAACAAGTCTTAAAATGGCTTTGCCAGAACTTGAATTCCGGGATCAGTTCAGGAGCAGCACTGTCCTGCTTACACTCTCCAACCCACCCTCACCTGTCCCCAGCCAGAGTGAGGTCACTTCTCTGCCTAGATATTTCAGATAGCTTTGCAAAGCACCCAGGATGAGATACAACTCCCCATTGTGCCCACCAAGGCCTGGGCTGTCTCACCCTTGCCTGGCTTTCCAGACTGGCCTCAGGCTGCCCCCACCTGGTTTAGTCTGTCCAGCTACCCCGCCTGCCCTTCCAGTCCTCTCCATACGCTAAGCTCCCTTCTGCCTCAGGCTTTGAACTTGCTGTTCTGTCTGGGACACTCTACTGCCAAGTCAGTCCATAGCTTGTGTCTTTCCTCACTCAGGTCTGGGCTCCAATCATCAGCTCCTCAGAGCAGCCTTCTTCTTGACTGCTCTGTTAAAGAAGCCCGCTTCTAGGCCAAGGGTGGCTCACGCTGGTAATCTTAGCACTCTGAGAGGCTAGGTGGGTGGATCCCTTGAGCTAGGATGCCAGGACACTCTACCCAGAGTGCCAAAGTGAGCCTCTGTCTCAAGAAAAAAGAAGCTGGCTTCTATTCCGCATCTAACAGCAAATTGTGACATCTTATGTATTTGCTAGTTTATCTATTTATTGTTTGTCCTGACTAGATTGTAAGCCCTATGAGGATAGGATTATGTCCATTTACTCACCTATGCCAGTTTGGAACACGGTAGACACTTAAGGAATATCTGTTCAATGACTAACACCAGTGGAGTCACACAACATAACAGGTAGCAGCTTACCCACTGAATTTCCGCATTTTCTTTTTTTATTTTGAGATAGAATTTCACTCAGTCACCCTGGGAAGAGTGCCATGGCACCCTAGCTCACAACAACCTCAAACTCTTGGGCTCAAGAGATCCTGTTGCCTCAGCCTCCCGAGTAGCTGGGATTATAGGTCCCACCACCACGCCTACCTAGTTTTTTCTACCTTTAGTAGAGACAGAATCTCACTCTTGCTCAGGCTGGTCTCCAACTCCTGAGCTCAGGCAGTCCACCTGCCTCAGCCTCCCAGAGTGCTAGGATTACAGGCATGAGCCACTGTGCCCAGCCAATTTCCTCATTTTCTGATGAGGGCCCAGATTCAGAAAGGTAAAGTGACTCACCCAAGGCCACACACCTAGCTATCAAGAACAACATAAGAGGCTCGGGTCCTATAGCTCAACCGGCTAAGGCACCAGCCACGTACACCTAAGGTGGCGGGTTCGAATCCCCAGCCTGGACCCGCCAAACAACAATGACGGCTGCAACCAAAAAATAGCCGGGCGTTGTGGCGGGCACCTGTGGTCCCAGCTACTTGGGAGGCAGAGGCAGGAGACTCGCTTGAGCCCAGGAGTTGGAGGTTGCTGTGAGCTGTAATGCCAGGGCACTCTACCCAGGGGGACAGCTTGAGGTTCTGTCTCAAAAAAGAAAAAAAAAAATAAGAAGAACCTTTCACCTGTCACCTCTCTCCTGCCCTGCCCATGGCTCTGGCCTGCCCAATCTTGACCACCTCTGAGGGCTCAGTTTACCTGCTCCGTGGAGAAGCTGGTTCCTCTCTATCTCCAGGCCCCAAATCTGGGTCTCTTCACCCCAGGTCCTAATTCCTGCACTTCCCAGAGCTGACCCAGCTCCACACTCCTGCTCCCAAGGGTGAGGACAATGTGACCTACCTTCTGGCAGACAAGGTCACAGCTTAAACCCTCATTCTCCTACCAATGAAGCCAGGGCCTGGGCACAGGGAGAACAAAGCCCTATATCACAGGCACCTGTGCAGGCCCCTGTGGACATTCTCTTCAAAAGAGTCTTGTTAACAACTATTTTTTGAGGCCTTCTATGTGCTGGCACTATACAGGGAGGAGGCAGCCAGGTCATTGCACGGAGCCTCCACCAAAGTCTTCCAGGACTTCTGGAGAATCAAGGCCAAATTTCCTATGGCAGCTTTGTGGGTCCTTGACACAACAGACCTTGTTGCTCTTGTTTCTTACCCAGCTTCCCATTCCTGCCCCTATTGACTAAACTGAGGGAGGCCTTTCCTGCCCTCTGCGCCTCCATCCTGCCCAGCATGCCCAGCATCTCATGGTGCCCTGTGTTCCATTCTGAGCTCCTCACTCAGAAACACTGACAAACAACAGTGAAGCAGTGAAAAGGCTGGAAACTCTGCCACAGCAAGAATGACTGAAGGAATGGAGGTCATCCTGCCTGAATAAGAAAATAATTAATGGAACGTTGGCACTGTGCCTAGCTGCATAAATGCTGAATGAAAAACAAAACAGCATTCCTTAAATATCTAAGGGGCATCACATGGCAAGGACGCTGATTTCTTCTGCTTTGTCCTTGGGTGGTGGGGCAGGGAGAGGAGAGGAGCTAGTTTAAGGTTGCAGGAGGCAGAGTTTTACTGGACAAGAAGAACTTCCTAAGAGGTCCAAAGTAGTCGGTCTGCACTGCGCCATGCTAGAGATCAGGGCTCCCAGACCTTTCTGGCTCTGAAGACACAAAGGCCAGGGGGGCAGGAGGACCCATAACACACCACAGCACAGAGTGACAAGGGCATAAGGAAGACTTTGGAGGCACCATGACTGAAGAACAGTGGAAAGGATTTGGGGACGGAGAAGGTTTCCAGTAAGATGACCACACGAGGACTTCAGGAGACAGCCCCTCCCCTGGTGGCTGAGGCCTACTACCCCTCTACGCTGCCCCACCACTGCTCCAGCACTCAGCAGCTCACAGCCAAACCCGGGTCAGCCACATTTCCCCCTCCATTACCGGATTTACTTTTTTTTTTTTT
>NW_003852420.1:17879577-17886671 GCF_000181295.1 Otolemur garnettii | reverse complement strand
AGCTACTTGGGAGGCGGAGGCAGGAGACTCGCTTGAGCCCAGGAGTAGGAGGTTGCTGTGAGCTGTAATGCCACGGCACTCTACCCAGGGGGACAGCTTAAGGCTCTGTCTCAAAAAAAAAAAAAAATTCCTGTTCTACCTCATGTCCTATTTCTGTTCCACTAGCCCGTCCAGCATGCAATATTACATTGAATTGCCATGTCTCTTTAGGCTCCCCTTGGCTGTGGGAGCCAAAACTTTTGACAACTTTAGGGGATAATTGGTATTCTGTGGTATGGTCCACTATTAGAATTTGCCTGGACCTGGTGCAGTGGCTCATGCCTGTAATCTTAGCACTGTGGGAGGCGGAGGCGGGTGAATTGCCTGAGCTCACGAGTTTAAGACCAGCCTGAGCCCGAGTGAGACCTTGTCTCTAAAAAATAGTGAGCCATTGGGGCGGGCACTTGTAGTCCCAGTTACTCGGGAGGCTGAGGCAAGAGAATCACTTGAGCCCAAGAGTTTGAGGTTGCTGTGAGCTGTGATGCCCTGGCACTCTACCCAAGGGGACAAAGTGAGACTCTTTCTCAAAAAAAAAAAAAAAAAGAAGAAAGAATTTTCCTGATGTTTTTCTCATGATTAGGCTTGGGTTATTAAGTTATTAAGAGAACAACCACAGAAGTGCCATTTTTATCACATCATGTCAAGGGGCAATACAATCGACACAACTGATTACTGTTGATGTTGCCCTTGAACCTGGCCAAGACAGTGTTTCTCAGGTTTCTCTAGTGCAAAGTTACTCCCTCCCCCAGCTTCCCATACTGTGTTCTCTGGATGGAGTGTCACTGTGTGCAGCCCACATCTACGCTCTCCCTCTTTTAGTACAGAGTATCTACAGAAATTATTTGGAAGATTTACCTCTTCTCCATTTATTAATTTATTCATTATTTATTCATTGATATCAATATGTACTCACGGATGTTTATTTTATAGGCTGGGTTAGAATCTAATACCGCTTTATTTTATTTGCTCAAATTGCTCCAGCTGTTGCTGCTGGGAGCTCTTTCCGTGGGCCCTGTGTCCCTCTACCACCCTCCCATCAATGCGGTCTTTCCCCCATTGGTTCCTTCCCATGCTGTAGGGTGAACAGAGCTCTCAGCACACTCACCAAGATGTCTCCTTGCTCCACAGTGTGGATCTTGATGTATGTGCCCACCATAGCCTCCACAGGGAGCTCGCCATACTTGGTATTGATCATGGGACATTTGACCACCTGAGCATGCTTGGATCTGAAATTTGACAGCTTGTTAGAACTAATCTATGACACAGCTAGCTTGAGGAGGGCCCTGCCTAATCAGCCTTCCCAGAAGGTAAGAAAACTCAAAATTGAGCCCTGAGAGAGACTGACTCCCATTGCCAGGAACTGGGGACATGTGACATGCAACAGGGAGGAGACCTGGGTGGAGAAAGTGCTGGGGCCCCTTTGAACACCTGGAAGCTGCTCTGTGGAGGGAGGGACTGAGGAGCCTATAGCTGGGCCAGGCTGGATGGGCAAGATGTCTGGGCCCACTTATGCTCAACACGAGAAGGATATTGCTAACAGAACTGTCTGAGTAATCCCTGTATTCCTGGGGACACACGAAAAGTTAAGGCTCTTCTTGACAGGATGCAGAGAAGAGATGGCTTGTTTATTTGTCTACAAAGACCAGTTTCCTGGGTGGCCTGAAGACCCTGTACTTTGTATTGAAGCTAATTTTACACAGGCAGTCCTGTTGTGGTTTCTTTGGTCTGTCTAGTAGAAGGATGAGACAGACTATACTATTTGAATTAGAGGTAGGGAAAAGATTATTTACCAGCTGAGAGCGTAGCTGGGCTCACTAGCACATAAGCAAGACAGGCTTCAATTCCCACCCCACCAGGGCCTGTATACAAATGTGAACGACACGTGCCAGGCATGTCCTTTCTTTTTCCTTTCTGGATCCAACCCATCCCTTCTCCCTTACTGATTCACAACAGAGAAACTGGGTCTGTTCCATCTCTACCTTCAGAAGAACTGGGACTCAGATTTCAAGCCCTGGATTCCTTGGAATGAATATCCATCAGAAGAGAAAACAACTCAGAAGTGATGCAGGAGGTGAGTAGCTTGGAGGTGTTAACGGGCAAAGGACTCGAGTGAAGTGGGCCTTGGAGTGACATGGGGACTGTGACACTGATGCCATTATGATATTTTAATTACAAATGTAATGAGGGGAGGGGGCTATGCTGCTCTGGGCTCAGTGTTGAGCTGATTCTAGGCCAGTTCCCACTGAATGTCCTGTTCTGCCCCTCGTCTTCTCCAGGAAAGGCAAAAACAGTCCTCAGTATGTACGGCCCTCACACCAGTAGTGACAATTGTAAAGACTGAGCCTTAACAAGATACTCAAATCTAAATCCTGGCTTGCCACTTCTTACCTGTGTGATCTGGATCTTAACCTTTCTCTGTACCCTGGTTTTCACACTTGAAAAATGGGAGTGATGGCTTGACGCCTGTGGCTCAAGTGGCTAAGGCGCCAGCCACATACACCTAAGGTAGCGGGTTCAAATCCAGCCAGGGCCCGCCAAACAACATTGATGGCTACAACCAAAAAATAGCCAGGCGTTGTGGCGGGTGCCTGTGATCCCAGCTACTTGGGAGGCAGAGGTAGGAGACTCGCTTGAGCCCAGGAGCTGGAGGTTGCTGTGAGCTGTGATGCCACAGCACTCTACCCAGGGGGACAGCTTGAGGCTCTGTCTCAAAAAAAGAAAAATGGGAGTGATAATAATAATATTTTCTCATGGAGTTATTATAAGGATTAAATCAGATAATTCTCAGGCACAGAAGAGTATTCTCATTTAACTGCTAATTAATAAGAACCTTGATACTTAGATACTATTATCTAGAAAGAAATAAGGCTTAGAGAGGTCAAATCCTCTCTAAGGAGGAGAGAGGCCAGGCCAGGATCTGAACCTGGGTTGGACTGACTCCAAACCCAGGTGCTTATTACTGGGCTGTAACTGCCTCCCTTAGATGGGCAGAATTTTCTGCAGAAGCTCAGAGTCAAAAGGACTCAGCAGTGCACATACCAAGTGAATGTCAGAGCCAGAACGTCTGTCCTCCTCTCCCTTCCTTAAGTGAAAAGTAGTAGCTGACCATCTAATGTACCCCTGTGAGGCCAAGGCCGAGAAGGTAGGTCCTAGATAGCAAACCAAGGGCCTTTCTAGGCTGGCTGTCTCACACACACAGTCATCCCTTTGGGATGGGCTTGTGCCTGCCACCTCTGCCCCTTCCCCAGCATCTCTGACATTCAGCCATGTAAGTTATAGCCCCCTTTTCAATCACAATCTGGGCTCTTCCATGTGCCAAGGGCTAAGCTTACTTGATTTTAGGGCCAAAAAGCTTTGGGAGACTATCTCCTGAGGTTTTGAGTGTCCTACTGAAACGTGACCCCTCTTGACTCCAGGCTTTCTGGAGTTGCAGAAGTTTCAAATAGCTGAAGTCCTGTAGAGGATATGATTTGATCTGGAAGTCCTTAAATCTCTGCTTAGGAGAGGGTTCTGTTAAAAAAAGCACAGGAAAACATTAATGGGTCTTTGTATACTTGGCAGGTAAGATTCGGGGGTGGGGGGAAATGTATCATAGGAACCTGCCTGGGTAGTCTGGCACACAAGGGAATTAAGAGAAAAAGAAAAGAAAAACACTGTGGGCTCGGCGCCTATAGCTCAACCGGCTAAGGCGCCAGCCACGTACACCTAAGGTGGCGGGTTCGAATCCCCAGCCCGGCCCCGCCAAACAACAATGATGGCTGCAACCAAAAAATAGCCGGGCATTGTGGCGGGCGCCTGTGGTCCCAGCTACTTGGGAGGCGGAGGCAGGAGACTCGCTTGAGCCCAGGAGTTGGAGGTTGCTGTGAGCTGTAATGCCACGGCACTCTGCCCAGGGGGACAGCTTGAGGCTCTGTCTCAAAAAAAAAAAAAAAAAAAAAAAAAAAAAAAGAAAAACACTGTGACCTCCAGGTAACATCCCTGTGCTAGAGCCTTCCCAAGTGTTACATTCAGATAAGTGTAATTAGCCTAATCTAGGAGATAAGATGAACAGCAGAGAGTTCCAGCCACCTAGAAAAGGACTGAAGCTTGGATTTGAATTCAGGTCTGTTTGACTAAAACCTAACTATCATTCCATTAACAGATCACACTTATCCCAGCTTTTAAACTAGGATTTCAAATTGGGGCAGGGGTGACAATAAAAGATAGATGGATGACTAGGACTAGTCATCCTTAGAGCCCTTGGAGGACCACCGTAAGGACTACAGATAAAGTGTGGGATATACTCAGTGCCAGCATATATGGGGCCCTCTATAAGTTATTAAAATGATCTCCAAAGAAGTATAATTCAGAAATAAAAAGAAGCAAACCAAAAATACTATGCTGAGTCAAAAAAACCAGACACAGAAGAATCCATACTGTGTGATTCCATTTATATGAAACCCTGGGAAGATAAATATAACCTGCAGGGATAGAAAGCTGATCAGTTGTTGCCTAGGTCAAGGGTGAAGGGTAGAGATTGACTGGGGAGTGAAGGACCTTTTAGGGGTGATGGAAATGTTCTATAACTTGATTCTGGTGGTTACACAGAGGTATACATTTGTTAAAATTCATTGGACTACATATGTAAAATGCATGCATTTTACTGTATAAGAATTATACCTTGGGCTGGGAATAGTGACTCACACCTGTAATCCTAGCACCCTGGGAGGCCAAGGTGGGAAGATTGCCTGAGCTCAGGAGTTCTAGACTACCCTGAGTAAGAGTGAGACTTCATCTCTACTAATACTAGAAGAACTAGGGGGGCATTGTGGTGGGCACCCGTAGTCCCAACTACTCAGGAGGCTGAGGCAAGAGGATTGCTTGAGCCTAAGAGTGAGGTTGCTGTGAGCTACAATGTGATGACGGCTCTCAATCCCAGGGCAACTGAGTGGGACTCTGTCTCAAATAAATAAACAAACAAAAAGTATACCTCAATAACATTTATTGAAAAAGAGACCTCTAGTGTTAAATCAACTATGAAAATTAATGTTAACAAAATAAATCTGGGGCTCGGCGCCTATAGCTCAACTGGCTAAGGCGCCAGCCACGTACACCTAAGGTGGCAGGTTCGAATCCCCAGCCCGGACCCGCCAAACAACAATGACGGCTGCAACCAAAAAATAGCCAGGCGTTGTGGCGGGCGCCTGTGGTCCCAGCTACTTGGGAGGCGGAGGCAAGAGACTCGCTTGAGCCCAGGAGTTGGAGGTTGCTGTGAGCTGTAATGCCAGGGCACTCTACCCAGGGGGACAGCTTGAGGCTCTGTCTCAAAAAAAAAAAAAAAAAAAACAAAAAAACAAAAAAAAAAAAATAAATCTGAACTCCATAAGAAATAGACCCAGCTTGACAGAACACATATAAAAGCCCTGAATATGACCTTTTTTTTTTTTTTAAGATGGAGTCTCAAGCTGTTCCCCTGGGTAGAGTGCCGTGGCATTACAGCTCACAGCAACCTCCAACTTCTGGGCTCAAGCGAGTTTCCTGCCTCAGCCTCCCAAGTAGCTGGGACCACAGGCACCCGCCACAACACCGAGCTATTTTTTTTTTTTTGGTTGCAGCCGCCGTTGTTGTTTGGCGGGCCTGGGCTGGTTTCAAAACCGCCACCTTAGGTGTATGTGGCTAGTGCCTTAGCCACTTGAGCCACAGGCACTGAGCCTGAATATGATCTTTTTGAAAGGTATTATGACCTTTTTGAAAGGCATCCAACAATATCCATCAATATTTAAATGTACATAAATATGTACACTGGATCAATTACTTGATTCAGTGACTCTAAGGATTTGTCCAATATGTTTCCTTGCTAAATGCACCAGGGAATTCACCACAGTAAGGTAAAAAATTGGAAGTAACTCAAAATATCTGTAAAAGAGAGTTTAATTAATTATTGTATTTCCACATAATAGAATAACACTCAGCTATTAAAACACAATCTAGACTTCTGCTTCCAGCCAAGATGGAGTAACCGGGACCAGATATTCTCCCTCTGAAGAGTGTGCACACATATTTACAACCTGCGATGTGTCTATAACCATATAGAACAGCTAAGAGAGATCTGACACAGAGTCTCACTCTGTTGCCCAGACTAGAGTGCCATGGCATCAGCCTAGCTCGCAGGAACTTCACACTCCTGGGCTCAACTCACCCTCCTGCCTCAGCCTCCTGAGGTGCCTACCCACAACAGCTACCATTCACTCTGTGATTAGCTTCTGAGTACCTGCTAGATGCCAGGCGTGGAATCAGGCTCTGGGGATACAAAGGCTGCCCTGATAGAGTTTATATTCTAGCAAGAGAGACAAATATTTAATAACCATCTCATATTAAGTTGTATGATTTCAGTGGGGCTAAATACCACAGAAGAGAAACATGAGTCACTAGAGTTGGACACAATGGCAGATGGAAGATGGTGATTCCAGCGTGAGAGATCAGGAAGCTATATCTGAGGAAGGAATGTTTACACCAAGATCTAAAAAGCAGACGAGTGCTGGGGAGGGGGATGAGATGTGTGAGGCCACCTGGGACAACCTAAAGAGTTACTGGGAAAAGGCTCAAGAAGAGGCTGGAAGTGAAGACAGCTGGTAGAAGAAGGGATCAAACCAAGTCCCCTGCAGGGCTCTCTGGCTCAGATTTCTGATTCTATGGGCTAGGAATAAAAAACAGGATAAGCTTAGGGTGCCCCCTGCTGCCAGATGTGGTGGAACAACTCACCAATGAAGTGCTGGCTCAGAGGCTTGTTGTCTACCAGCTCCAGATGCTGCCAGACCCACTTGTAGTAGGAGGGGCACTCCCCAAGGTCTATCAGCCTCAGGACTTCACAGCTGCCCTGGGTGCATCAAGGGACACAACAATAGGGTTAGCCCAGGAGGTTCCAGGCAGGCCAGATAAGGAGTCTTACCCCTTTTCGTTTTGTTTGTTTAAGGCAAGTGGTTTCAGTTCCTTTTTTCTTTTCTTTTCTTTTTTTTTTTTTGAGACAGAGCCTCAAGCTGTCCCCCTGGGCAGAGTGCCGTGGCATTACAGCTCAC
>NW_003852420.1:17877530-17879557 GCF_000181295.1 Otolemur garnettii | reverse complement strand
CCAAGTAGCTGGGACTACAGGTGCCTACCACAACGCCCGGCCATTTTTTGGTTGCAGCTGTCATTGTTGTTTGGCAGGCCAGGCTGGGGATTCAAACCCGCCACCTTAGGTGTATGTGGCTGGCGCCTTAGCCGCTTGAGCCACAGGAGCCTAGCTGGAAAAATACTATTTACTGAGCCATCACAGTTGCATTTCTGTGGCCTGCAGCAGAGAGCAACTCTAACATATTCTCATACATTGGTACATCTTAATTACTCTAGAGGTCATGAAGGTAGCACACAAATATTTAAGTTCTCCTTTGAGGCATATGGCAGAACTGCACTCTTCCATCCTCTGAATTAAGTATGGTCTTCTTACTTGCTCTGGCCAATTTCCTTAGAATTCCTTAGCAAAGTAACCGGTGATACTCTGAGTGGAAACTTTATTTTATTTATTTATTTATTTATTTATTTATTTATTTATTTGAGACAGAGTTCTACCCTATGCCCTGAGCAGAGTGCAATGGCGTCGTAGCTCACTGCAACCTCAGACTGGGGCTGTGGGCATCCTGCTGCCTCAGCCTCCAAAGCCGCTAGGATTACAGGTGCTCACTGTGGCGCCCAGCTGGGTTTTTCAATTTTTTTCATGAGTCAGGGTCCCACTCTCACTCAGACAAACCTCAAACTCCTGAGCTCAATCAATCCTCCCGCCTCAGCCTCCAATGTGCTGGGATTACAGGCATGAGCCACTGCACCCAGCTGATTAGAAACTTTAAAAACTACTGATCAGAGGCTTGGTGCCTGTGGCTCAAGCGGCTAATGGTGCCAGCCACATACAACTGAGCTGGCAGGTTCGAATCCAGCCTGGGCCCACCAAACAACAATGACGGCTGCAACCAAAAAATAGCTGGGCATTGTGGTGGGCGCCTGTGGTCCCAGCTACTTGGGAGGGTGCGGCAGAAGAATCACTTGAGCCCAGGAGTTGAAGGTTGCTGTGAGCTGTGATGCCACAGCACTCTACCCAGGGTGACAGCTTGAGGCTCTGTCTCAAAAAAAAAAATTGTAATAATATATACAGATAACAAAAGATGAATGTAAGTCCTGTTTGAGCACCTCTGCTAATTGCAGAAGTCTAATAATCTACAATTAGACTTGAGTATTATAATTTTACTACAGTTTTTGCCTTTCTTAAAATGTGTATATTTTTTTGACACCTTTGTTATATACAATTTTTCATAAATGAATTCATTTATGTAAAACAGGCTTGTAACCTTTTTAGAAATTCAATAATATATCAAAGACATTTTTCCATGCCAAACAATATGTTTCTACATTATATTTTACTGGTTACATATTATTCTACATGCAACATAATTTGTAAAATTTAAAATAATATTCAGTTGACCAAAAGAAGTCAGACACAAAGAGTACATACTGTATAATTACATTTATATGAACTTCAAAAACAGGCAAAAGTAATCTATGGTGACTGACATAAGTCATAAGAATGCGAACCTTATCTGTCTGGGAGGTTTTATCTGGGAAGGGGCACACTAGAGCCTTCCAGAATGCTGGAAATGTTCTGTACCTTGATTTGGGTGATGATTACACAAGTGTATATACATGTAAAAATTCGCCACACTGTAAAGTTTAGATTTCCAGTCTCTACTGCATATATGTCATACCTCAAGAAAACACTTTTGAAGATTCATATTTGGTTGGTTCTAATTTGGTTGTTTCTGATTTTGTTCAGAAACAAAGTCACCAGTTAAAAAAACTCACCACTCTCCAAATTGCCCTGTAATGGGGTGACAGGGTTCTGACTATTGAGATGGAAGTGGAAACTGCTGGATAAAACTCCCAGGAAAGCAACTGTTGTCCTTCCTCCTTCCCTCTGCCTGAAACTCAGACGTGATGGCAGGAGGTGGAACAGCCATACTGCAATCATTAGGAGGAAAGCCAAGAGCAGAAAAACTAGAAGGGGCTGGGGTTCTTAATGACTTCCTAAAACGGAAAAATACTATTTTTTTTTTTTTTTTTTAGACAGAG
>NW_003852420.1:17871157-17875706 GCF_000181295.1 Otolemur garnettii | reverse complement strand
GCTATTTTTTGGTTGCAGCCATCATTGTTGTTTGGCGGGCCCGGGCTGGGGATTCGAACCTGCCACCTTAGGTGTATGTGGCTGGCGCCTTAGCCAGTTGTGCCACAGGCGCCGAGCCCAGGCCAAGGTCTTCACAATCCTTTTAATCTTTGCTAATCTGACGAGTAGGAAAGATTTGTCAATTTTCCCCTTTTATTTTGTATCTTTTTGAAAATCTTACCCTTTTTAATAGTAACTCTAAGAGACACATCATAAAGGATTAAGGCTCAAAACAAATTCCTATTGAAGAAGGGAAAAAACATTTAATTAAGCCCTTATTATATGCTGGCCATTGTGCTTGCAGTTTTATTTAATATTCACTTAACAAACGTGTAGGCGGCGCCCATAGCTCAATCGGAACCACATGCTGGCGGGTTCAAACCTAGCCCGAGCCAGCTAAACAACAACAATTGTAACAAAAAATAGCCAGGTGTTGTGGCAGGTGCCTATAGTCCCAGCTATTTGGGAGACTGAGGCAAGAGAATCGCTTAAGTCTAAGAGTTTGAGGTTGCTGTAAGCTGTGATGCCACGGCACTCTATCAAGGGCAACACAGTGAGATTCTGTCTCAAAAAAAAAAAAAAAAAAAGGGTTCATTACCCAAGAACTGCAAGAGCCAGAGAAACACACACCAACATGGTTTCCTAGGGAAAGTCTCTCGTGGGTCTTTGTATCTATACATACGAAGAGAATGGTTCCATCATGTGTCCCCAAATGATAAACTGTTCTGAGTTGATTATGGACATTAATTACATTTGTGATGCCAGCAGGAAATCGTTATTTTCCAACTTTCTGAGGTCCTAAAGATGCCCAGGGACTCGAGGCTGATTTTGCCCTCTAGTGATAATATGAGTAAACTACAGGAATCAGGCAATCTGGTCTCCTTCCCAAAGAGCACTCAAGTCAGGAAACACAAATGAGAAAAAAGAGCAGTACCTTTAGAGGGAGTAGGCACTTTTGGGTTCCAGCCAGACAAGGCCTGCACCAGAACACAACCTCGTGTTCCCAGATCTGAATTCTCAAAAGCCAGAAAGCAGAATTTTTATGTAAAATCTTCACATTAACAATTACATCAGATTTTAATAAAATGCTGTGAGGAGCAAACCCCTGAAAGCCACCTACCTGCTGTCACTTTGTGACTTCTGTGTCATTTCCCAGGCATCCCTGTATTAGAATCACCTGCAGCGGCCCTTACTCAAATGCAGATTCCAGAATTAATATATCAATCTCTGGGATAAGAAAGTAATTTGCCTTTTTAAAAAGCGTCCTGGGTGTTTTTATGCTTACCAAAATTTGAAAATTCCTCCCTTCGGCCAGGGGCTCTCCAGCTTTAGTGTGCATCAGAATCACCCGGAAGGCTTGTTAAAACACAGCTTACTGAGACCTCCCTCCCAGAGTTTTGGATTTAACAGCTCATGAGTGGGCCTGAGAATTTTCATTTGCTTTTAGGAATCAATGTTAACTGAGTAAGCATGTGCTGAACTGATTCTCACCCCTACCAGACTACAAGAGGTGAGTGGCTCCATTTTACAGATGAAGAAATGGAGGCAAAACAGATTAAGAAGCATCCTCTACTTTCTGCTGGTCAAAAAGTAATTACACAGATTACTCTTGGATTTATACCCCTCAGTGCTCACCCCTGCCTCTTTCCTGGCTGTAAAGCATCAAAAGAGTTTTGCATTCCACAAAATTTTAGAGAAGAGAAAGCCCGTATCAGGGAGAAGGAATTGACAATTATTCAGGTTGGCCTTCAGGGCTCTCCAAATTCCTGTTACATAAGCATCAGCATTTGCCAAACTTATCATAACCCCAGGCATATTCCTACTGTGCCCTGGCTGGCAGTGACCTCACCCCCACTCTCCTCTGTGGAGCTCTAGTCCCTTTCTGGTGTGCAGAGACTGGAAGTTAATCGCTGTATTCCCCAAG
Organism: Otolemur garnettii; assembly: GCF_000181295.1. Lineage (NCBI taxonomy): Eukaryota > Metazoa > Chordata > Mammalia > Primates > Galagidae > Otolemur > Otolemur garnettii. The sequence continues at coordinate 17,873,743 of NW_003852420.1, read as the reverse complement.
CTCCCTGGCAGCTAAGGTACCGGATGTGATTTGGGTTCACCAATCTGATGCACTCAGACAAAGCTTGGTTATGGCAGTGCCAGACATCTACTTGGTTACTGGAGATGGTGCTGTAGCACTGGCTTCCTGAGCGTGGCAGAGGCAGTAGCACCCATGGCAGGCCAGCTCCCGCCTCCAATTTGCAGGTGTCTAGTTGTCATTTTCAGTCTAGAGTCTCTGCAGCCTCGTCCCTGGGAAGTCTGTTAGCCGTTGTATCATTCTGCAATAAATCCCTTTCTACTTGTATTAGCTAGACGTAATTCTGTTCTCTGGGACTGACCCCAGAATCTCTCTCTCTCTTTCTCTCTCTCTCACACTCACCCCACATGGTGTTGCTAAGTTTAACAACCAGCTTTCCAGAAAAACATAAACATTCATGTAAATTTTACTGTTACAAAGGGTGTGTTACACACAATTTACAAATAATAAAATCTGCCATATTATTATTTTTTTTTTTTTGAGACAAAGCCTCAGGCTGTCGCCCTGGGTAGAGTACCGTGGCATCACAGCTCACAGCAACCTCTAACTCCTGGGCTTAAGCAATTCTCTTGCCTCAGCCTCCCAAGTAGCTGGGACTACAAGCGCCCACCACAATGCCCGGCTATTTTTTGATTGTAGTTCTCATTGTTGTCTGGCAGGCCTGGACTGAATTCGAACCCTCCAGCTCTGATGTATGTGGCTGGCGCCCTAGCTGTTGAGCTACGGCACCAAGCCAAAGTCTGCCATATTCTTACTGGAAATACCACATAGCCAATCACAGAATGCTTTGGTTGACTTTGGCTGAACTTTTTGTAACCATGACCGATCTATACTTGCAATTCAACCATAAGCTGACAAATGAAGTTGCATCCCAATCCATTCTTTTCCCAACGAATTTAATGTTACTAAATTTGGTCTGTGATCTGTGAAACTCTTCTCACCCTCACATAAATTAGATTCATTAAATTGAAACTTCTTTTAGCTTTAGCACTATGTATGTCAGAACTTCCCTTGGTCATTAATGATGTAACTTCTATGATGAATCAGAATAGTTTTTATATATTATTAAACTATTTCCTTAGACTATTTCCTTAATTTCCTTCTCCTCACAGTATAGTACAGTATAACAGATATAGATGCAGCCCCCTTTAAAATTTAATTTGCATTATAAACAATTTCTCTTAATGCATTCCTAAGCAATCAGCAAAGCCATAAATCAAGACCTGACTTAGGGTGTTTGCTCATTCCATGTGGAAATACCACCCCCATGGCTGAATTGTACAGTATTTCTGAAACCATCCTTACAAATTGATGAAAGAAAGACTACACTTTCAGGGATCATTTCTATAGTTCGTTACAAATTGATGAAGGGGTGCAAGGCGAGAACTAGAGTAAGGGCCCCCCCAAACTCTGAAGGAACAGGCCTAGTTAAAATAATTATAATAATGAAAATCTGTGAAGAAACAGGCCTGGCTAAAATGACAATAATAATCAAACTCTGAAGGAATAGGCCTAGCTGAAATAATGATAACACTCAGCCACTGTCCCCTTACTTGATAATAGTCCCTTTTCTCTTGTCTGCTTCTCTATAATGACTACGCTAGAGGACACAGGTGGTAGCCATAAAGCTGTTTAACTCTCCTCAATAAATAACATCACCTGTTCAGAACCTAGGGGTAGTTTTTGAGATATCTTTCAGGTCCTGCATTCCAGTGGATTAGCTGACCTGCCCAGACAGCAGCCCATACCAAAGGACTAATGGATCTATGCTGAAACCCGCCAATCAGTAGACCCTGATTGCCTAATCTTCTGCTCACCAAACTATCTTTAAAAATCCTTCTCCTCATTTCTCAGGGAAGTGGATTTGAGAAATGCCCCATCTCCCCACTTAGCACTATGTGGAATAAACTTTCCTGCTGTGAACTTGCCGTCTCTGGACACTGGCTTTCTCTGGAGCAGGAAGAAGACGAACCTGGCTGGGCAACAACATTTCTACCATATAAATACAATAGACATAATCTCAAGAGAAAAGATAATAGCAAAATGCAGTAACATCTTTAGGAAATGGTGAGTTTTCAGTATTTATTATCCTTGTTTTCAATATTGCTTATTTAACTGTGGGTTTAGATAATTTAATATTCAGTAATTATGGTGTTTATCAACTTGAAAAATTCCTGAAAATTAAACTATCAGCTCTGAAAGCCAGTGCAAGCCAGTTCCAGCACCCCACCAACCTTCCTCCCTCCTTTTGTCTTATGGTTCCACACTTCAAAGCACGGCTCCCACCTTACCTCCTCCAGGAAGCCTTTCTTAAAAGCCTCCAGCCTTTAGAGATCCCTCTCCTGAATTCTTGTAACGCGCACAGTTTGCACCAATCTCTTTGTACTTGGCACTGACACCTCTGTCTATGCATGGAACATAGAGGAGACAAATAAAGAGAAAGAACCAGTCTTTTGGCTCGGCGCCTGTGGCTCAATCAGCTAAGGCACCAGCCACATACACCTAAGGTGGCAGGTTCGAATCCAGCCCGGGCCCGCCAAAACAACAATGATGGCTGCAACCAAAAAA
>NW_003852420.1:17843500-17869838 GCF_000181295.1 Otolemur garnettii | reverse complement strand
GGTTGAGCTATAGGCGCCGAGCCGATTATAATTTTTAAAAAGATGATTTGGCATCTTTAAGATTCAAGAGCCAGCCAAGCATGGTTTGCTCACACCTGTAGTCATAGCACTCTGGGAGGCCAAGGAGTATGGATTGCTAGAGCTCAGGAGTTGGAGACCAGCCTGAGCCACAGCAAGACCCTGTCTCTAAAAATAGCTGGGCGTTGTGGTGGGAGCCTGTAGTCCTAGCTACTGGGGAGGCTGAGGCAAAAGGATCACTTAAGACCAAGAGTTTGAGGTTGCTGTGAGCTATGATGCCACAGCACTCTACCTAGGGCTACAAAAACGAGACTCTGTCTCCCCCAGCCCACCCCCCGCCCCAAAGAAAGGAAAAGAAAAAGAGAAACCAGCTAGGCATTATGGTAGGTGCCTGTGATCGCAGCTACTCAGGAGACTGAGGCAAGAGAATCACTTGAGCCCAAGAGTTTGAGGTTGCTGTGAGCCACGATGTCACAGCACTCTACCAAGGGTAACAAAGTGAGACTCTGTCTCAAAAAAAAGAAAAAAGATTCAAGGACCAAATATACAATTTAAATATGCATATGTATATAAAAAAGCATGCATATAATATCAAGGAGGGAGCATGCCTTGGTCCTCTGTGTAATATCATAGCTATCTATGTTAAAGTTTGCAGCAGCCCTCTGAGGGAGGCAGGCCTTTTAAAACAGCAACAGAAACCCAGAAAAAGAAGTGAATTGCACTGGTTGTAGAACAGGGCCAAACCCTGTCTGTCTGGCCACAGGACATTCTATTAGACATGCTCTTTCCAGCTTTATACTCACCCACCACCTCCAGACTTCTCACCTTGCAGACAAATATGATGCAAGATGATTCTGTAAGGTCTTTTGAGATCAGCTGCCCGTAGGAGTATTTCTCTATCTTCCCCAGGACCACGAGCTGCCAGAGCTTCTCGTCAGACCATGATGCAAACAGATCCATCTTCCTGAGGGGAAAAGCCTATTAGAATTCATCATCTTCCATCACATAAGGTGCTCTGATCACAGCAATTTCCAGAAAGGGGACATGCTCCTCTACTATGAAAGATGCCTGGGCGGGAAGTTTTTCTACTCCCCACTCAATCAGCTAGCCACTCTCACCCTTGCCCCCTCTGCCCTTCTCTTGATGTCCTCCTCTCCCACCAAGCTCAGCTCTTTGAGCTGCCCTGATACCCCGGGGGTGATCCAGCCTCTGTGCTTTTGTCACTTCTGCTCTTCCATCAAGGAACTTTCTCCCAGCTCCACCCCTGCCATCTACACCCCTCCTTCCTGTGGCTTTCTAAGGACTAGTTCCTCACTTTGGCTCACTGGCTGTTCTGTCTCCCAGCTGGGCAGTTCTGGCCCTAACTTTGGTTTGAACCAGTCATTCCAATTCCTCTTTCTGGCCTATTGGCTTCAAATATTCAGCTCTGGGGAATGGGAAAATCTGGACCCTCCCCTTTTCACCTGTTGCTCCCTATGGTTAAAGAGCCACCCCACAGTGACTGTCCCTTCCCCTGACCTTGAACACCACTGATCACTGGCAATCTCCCACACAGACAGAGGGGTTGCCTTTTCTCCATGGGTACTGCTATAACAATTACCTTAGATTTGCTCAGCTCCAACAGATTATGGGCGTGGAACTCAACTGTCTCAGGTGGACTTACTTAGTTAACTCAGGTTAACTCAAGATGACTTGGGCCTCAGTGGGAACACAGAGGTAAGTCCAGGGTACCAAAAGTCTGGGGCTGGTTCCATGTTCAGAGGGACAAAGGTCTGGCACCACCACAGGAAAACCTACCATGTATCAAGCCCTGGGGCACACACTCTCCAAAATCCCCTGTTCATCTCATTGCATCCTGACAATGGAGAGAGGTACCATTATCTCCCATTGCATCCTGACAATGGGAGAGAGGTACCATTATCCACATTTTACAGAGCAGGAGGCTGCAGCTCAAAGAAATGAAATGACCTGTCTTGCGTCACATCATTGATAAACCTAAGAGCTGAGGTTGGGACCAGACCTATTTTTCCCCTGGATGAAAAATGAAATGCTCCTTCCACCAGGACTGCATTCTCCTTTACCCATGAAGCCACCTCTCCTAGCTCTAGCCACAGAGACCAGACCCCTCTGCCAACACACTTCTCTATAGGGCCTGTGCAGCCCTACAATCTGGGTTTTCAGAGCTAGTGCAGATTCTTTAGTGGACTTTTACTCTTTTACAAAAAGGCCCACCAAATGCTCAATATATGCTTGCTATTATTATTATCATTGTCCCACGAAGAAGGGATATTTGAGCCTGAAGGTGTGATAGGAGTTTGTTAGAGAAGTTGGGTGGCATGTGGGTATTCCAGAGCATTCCAGGCAGAGAGAACAATGCCTGGTCTGTTTCCCACCAGGCCTGGGACAAAGTCAAGCACCTAAGAAACACACAAAAGATAAAGATGGTGAATGAGGGTGTGGTTACCTAAAAAATTCAAACCGATACTGAGCATCCTTCTGAACTTCCTGGTCCAGCTTATGATGGAGGAAGTCCTCCTGGTCAACAACCAAGAACTCCGTTTCTTCCATACAGACCACAGTGGACCTCTTTACTATAGCATTCAGAAGGCCCACTTCCTATTGGGTAGATGGGACAAGGTCAAGTGTGAGGCTACCTCCAGCTCCTGTTTGCAGCCTTATATGTATCTTCCCAGTTTCTGTCTCCCCCTTGAAATCTCTCCTCCCTAGACTCCTCCCCACTCTCCCAATGGGGGCTCACTTCTTCCTTCTTAATCTGCTCCTTGTGGGAAAAGAGGCAACAGGCCTGAACAGGCCAGAGCGGGGGAAGCCAGTGAAGATTCTTTATAGGGAACAATGCTCCTTAAACATCACAGCTGAAGATGTCAACCTGAGCACCACCTGGTTCAACTCAATCAGCTTTTTTTTTTTCTGAGACAGAGCCTCAAGCTGTCCCCCTGGGTAGAGTGCCATGGCATCACAGCTCACAGCAACCTCCAACTCCTGGGCTCCAGCGAGTCTCCTGCCTCCGCCTCCCAAGTAGCTGGGACCACAGGCGCCCGCCACAATGCCCGGCTATTTTTTGGTTGCAGCCGTCATTGTTGTTTGGCGGGTCCGGGCTAGAGATTCGAACCCGCCACCTTAGGTGTACGTGGCTGGCGCCTTAGCCGGTTGAGCTATAGGCGCCGAGCCTCAATCAGCTTTTGACAGATAAGAGTGCTGCAGCCCGTGTGGGGTGGTGACTTGCAGAGGATGAGGCAGGACTGGGCCTGGCCAGAAGTTTTAGCACAAGTCCTGTTATCTCCCCAGCCCCACCCCTGGAAGCCAGGCCCTTCCCCAGGCTTACCCCAAAACAGTCACCCTTGTATAACAATTTCGGGTGGGGATCCAGGAAGGCACTGCTGCCATCATCATCCTGAGTCACTGCAACTGTGCCACGATAGACAAAATAAAAGCTGTTGCCCTTCTTCCCCTTCCTGACAATCACACGCCTGCGACCAAACCTGGGGAAGATAATGGCCAGTTGAGCTGGTGGCAACACAGAGGCTGATCTGTATGAGGATGTGCTCTTTGCTCTAGGGGATGAAAGCACAGCCTTGGATTAGAAGAGCCTTCAGAACAACCTAGCCCCTGCCTATGTAGCTGGACCCCTCCACAGACATCTATCCAGTTGCCTGCCTCAGTTACGAGGCAGCTTCCTGAGAGCCTTTGTTGGTCTGGTGTGCTGTTACATGTGGTAAGGCCCATAGGAAATGCTCAGTGAACAGTAGTTTAATAAATGAGTGGAAAAAATGCTGAAACCAATGGATGGGTTAATCGAGTAGCTGACTGATTAGGAGCACTGGTTTTTTTTAGACCTGGATCCGAATACAGGTTTTGCCCTTAGGGGTGGGACACTGGGCAATTCAGCCCCTCTGTGAGCCTCAGTTTCTTTTATCTATAAAAAGAAGATAAGAATGTCTAGAAAGAGACAGATAAATGGTCTTTTTATAATTCCTAGTAACTCACTACCCAAATCGGCACCTGTAGGGTAAAAGTGCCCCGGTCCCAGGCAAACTGGGATTTTGTTCTTAGACTCAGAGAGAAGTTTCTGTATTTCATTTACAAATCCAAATCTTGCTTCTTTCAATTTCCATTCATTTCCTTCATTCATTTAGTAAGTGAAATAAATGCCAACTTGTGTCTGTTGTACCCAGTGAATGACACAGGTTTTATTTTCAAAATTATGGTCACTAGCCAAGTGTGGTAGCCCATGCCTATAATCCTAGCACTCTGGGAGGCCAAGATGGATTGCTTGAGCTCAGGAGTTTGAGACCAGCTTGACCAAGAGTGAGACCCTGTCTCTACTAAAAATAGAAAAACTAGCCCAGCACGGTGGCAGCTATAGTCCCAGCTACTTGGAAAACTGAGGCATGAAGAAAGCTTGACCCAGTTTCAGATTGGTGTGAGCTATGATGATGCCACAGCACTCAACCCCAGGGTAACAGAGTAAGACTCTGTCTCAAAAAAAAAAGAAAAAAAATTATGGTCATGTACAAGAGGTAAAGGAGTAAATGAGATTAATTTAGGAGCACAGAAAGGGAGCATTTAGCCCAGCTTACAAAGGTCAGAGAAGGCTCCAGCATAGTGTCCAAAGTGAGTTGTCCAGGTGGACAAAGAGATGGACAAGTGTCCCAGGCAGAGGGACCACCATGGCCAAAGACACAGAGTTAGCCTAACGTATAACACAGTCAAGGGAGTAACAGTGCACTTCATGGGACAGGAAAACGGGACAGAGGAGGTCAGGGGATGGTCTGAGTGAAAGTCAACTTGTCCGAAGCCTCCAAAGCTGGGCTAAGCTTGCATTTTACCCAGAAGATGATGGAGAACCCAAAAGTCTCCCCTTTTAGTCTCTGCCAGGTCTGACGAGTGACCATGGTAGTAGAAGTGCCCTGATGGCAGGGTTATATCTGTCATTTCCCCCAACTCTGAGCTCATCAGGTCCTCCTCTTCCTCCTCCCCCCACACTGACACCTTCCATTCCTTCATGCCTCATTGGCTGGGCCAGCAGCAGCAGCAGCACCAATACTCTGCTCAGGACAGATGATACTCCCTTTGTTCCAGAGGTTTGTCCACATTGCTCCCCCTGCCTGGAATGGCCTTCTTTCTCTCCTCCACTTACTCCGATTCTTTCAGCAACTCACATCCTACTTCCTCCAGGAAGCCTTCCCCAACCCTGCCCACAGCAGTGTCTCCTCCTCTGAGCTCCTAGGGCACCCATTCGCCTGCCTCATGATCCTTTGACAAACTGAGGGGAGGGATCAGAGGACAGAGAACAGCGTTAGGCTGGAGTCAGTAACCTCAGCATCATCTCTGGCCGTGGACTTGACCAGGTCCAGACCAGAGGCTGGTGTCAACATAGGAAAGAGGAAATGGTCCAGATGACAGTGACTATATGAGAGATGGCAGGAATATTCAGCTAGCAAATGAGAGCAGGGAGCATAGCCAGTGTTCATGCTAGTATAGACTCCTAGAGCTAGGGCCAGAAAAACCCTTGGAGACCATTGAGCTCAACCAACTTTTGGAAAGAGGAGAGTGTGGTTCTAGGAGGCCATGGCTTGCTGAAGGTCATGTGAGCTACAATCAAGTCAACAGTAGGACCTGACTCTCTTAGATCAGATATATGTTGCTTTTGCTGTCAAAATCAAGGTCACATTTTTCTACCAACTGCACCCTTTCTCAACTCTCAATGTGTCACTGACCCCAGTGATGATTCAAACAAAGTCAATCTTACAAAGCTCTGACTTGAATAACTGAAAAGACCTTTTTACTCTTTCCCATTGGAATAAAACTGGAAAGATGGAAGTCTGGAGTCATGACGGTGGCAACCATCTTACCACTATGAGGGGAGCTTCAGGTGGAGGAGAAGGCTTATAGGAACTAAGTGCCAAGAGACAGAGACAGACAGCAGACATTGGTCCTGGTGACACTGAGTCCCTGTATTCCAGCCAAGCCTGAAACTGAACTACGCCAGGACTTTTCAGACAGGAGCCACCAATGTATTCCCTTGGGCTAGGTTTTGTGATACTTGCAACTAGACGAATCCTGTCCCAGCTGCTAATTCCCAGGCCCAGAAATAATCGACAACTAGCAGAGGGCTTTGCCAACCACCTCTTCACTTATCTTCCCCTAAATCTTGTTAGTATACTTAGTGAAGCCCATAAAATCGGTATCATTATGCTTATTGCACTGATGAGGGTACTGAGGCTCAGAGAGGTTCAGTGGCTTGCCTGAGTTCACACTAGGGCTGATGTGGCATTGAATTCCCGAGCGTCTAGCTCCATGATTCTTTTTCCTTCTGTGACACCACTCTGTCTGACACGGAATCTTACTTTATAGGCAGTGGTGACTCGCTCTTCTTCACTGGGCTAGAACAAAGTCAATGGTTCCCTCTGCCTGGAATGTTCTTCACCTGAAAACACCTGAAAAATCTACCTGTTCAAACACAAATTCTTCTGTGAAACTCTGGACCAAGCCAGCTGGAGGGTAATTTCCTCCCCTGGGAGCATCCTGTACTGGTTAGAGAGGGTCTTAGGCTGTGTTAGATTGTGCTTATGTCTCAGACTGTGACCTCCATGAAGCAACATATTGGGGTATGAACCTAGAGTGGCCTTACATCCTGAATTTTCAAGATAGGCCTTATCTCAAATATTCTGCAAGGCTGCCCCTCTGAAGTCATGGAGATGGCCTGGCAGTGGTGATATTTCCACAAGGACTGGAGCTTTCCCAGTATGAGGTATTTACGCGGCACTTCTCGTGCCATGAACCCATTGACAGTCTGGTGACGCTGTCACAGAATAATGTGGGGTTTTTGTTTTGTTTTGTTGTTTTTTGAGACAGAGTTTCACTTTGTCACCCTTGGTAGAATGCTGTGGTGTCATCATAGCTCACAGCAACCTCAAACTCTTGGGCTCAACAGATCATCTTGCCTCAGCCTTCCAGGTAGCTGGGACTACAGGCACCTGCCACTATGCCTGTCTAGTTTTTAGAGACAGGGTCTCACTCTTGCTCAGGCTGGTCTTGAACTCAAGCAGTCCACCCGCCTGGGCCTCCCAAGTGCTAGGATTACAGGCATGAGCCACTGAACCTTGGCTCAGAATAATGTTTTAAATGTATGAAATAAAATTAAGCAGAATTATTATTAACTAATGTTTCTTAAAGCCTAAATTTGTGATATGGCAATATAGGGACATCTTTGTTCAGGTGCCAAATAACAAAATCTAGCAGCAGATGTAATAACTACCAGAACTTTGAAGATATGAAGAACATAAATTATTTTTTGTGAAATCTACAACAGCTTAAAATGACATGAAAATATCTTTGATTTCTTTTAGTGCAAAAGTCATAGAGGTGGCTACTATTCCAGGGCTTCATTGCCTACATCCATGATTGAAGGAAATGGTCAATTTCTACTAGACAATTAATGAAAATAGAGATTTTTTTCATTCAAGTTCAAAGACCCTTTTCTAGACCTACCTAGATATAGTACAATCACCCGTGATCCATTTTGGCTTTTAGTGCCCAGATTTGAGCCTCAGCTTTGCCTCTCATTATTGCTGGGTGACCTAGGATGAGCCATTTCCCTCCTCTGAGCCTACTCCCTCATCTGGAAAATGATGGAATTGGGCCAGATCCTTTCTGAGGTTTCTATCAGATCCTCCTCTTCCATAATTCTATGAAGACTTTTGATGAGTGAGTGATATAAACAGTGCTTTGACCTAAGGCGAGCTCTAAGGTGAACCAACAGAAAACTCTGCCTGGCTGATACTCTACAGCCAGTGGTTCTCAACCTTCCTAATGCCGACCCTTTAATACAGTTCCTGTGGGTCACGACCCACAGGTTGAGAACAGCTGCTCTACAGAGAAGAGGGACCTGTAGCTGGACTTTTCCTGTCCAGCCCAGCACCATCCCAGGGATCAAGGACTGTGCCCCTCACTGACCGTTCAAAGCGCATGACTTTGGCCAGGAGCAGCTGCAGGGGCTCTTCATAGTTCCGGTAGCTGCTTAGAACCCGAAATATGCTACAGAGGGAATGGATCTCACTCTCTGTCCTCCAGGAAGGCGGCTTCTTCATGATCGTTATAGCCCTTGGCGGTAAGTGACCCTGGAGAGAGAAGGTCAGAATGACATACATATGGGACCCAGCAATTTCCCCAACAGGCTGGCTGGCCATTCCCACATTCCTGCTTATATACCTTCCTGTTCCCTATACAATAGTGGCTGACATGTGATGAGTGCTTCCAGTGTGCCATACATCAAGGTAAGCAACTTACACGTCCATCTCACTATATCTTCACCAGCCCAAGAACTGTTCCCACTTGACAGATAAGCAGACTCAGGCAGGATTATAGTAGATCTGCCACATGCCAAAGCCAGTATCCCTCCCTCCCTGGGCTCCCAAGGTCCTACAGGGTCACCTCAGCACACACACATGCAGTGAGGGGAGACCTTCATCCTCATCTCAGCCTAGACCTTGGCAAGACTGAAGACTGACGAAGACTATTAAACTTCTTCCCTAGTGGACAAGGACTCATGCACCAGTGCTCAGGCAGATCTATTAGTCACTCACCATCCCCACCTGCTGGGGAGGTGGAACTGTGAATTGTTAACATCCCAATGACTTCCCTCTAACCTAGGGTGACCAGACCTCCCGCTTTTGAACAATTTGTCCCACATCCTGTGGCATTTTTAAAAAGTCCTGATTTTAGGAAAGAATGCAGGAACGGGTGGGAGAATAGGAAGGGAATATACGGTTTTCGGCTGCCATGTGGCTATTTCACCAGAATATGATTTTTATATTATTTTTGTTAATTTTATAATGTTAAACTGTAATAATAACAAATAATTGTTGAGAAGTGATTATCGAGAACTGCTTATCAAAGTTTGCATTGTTGTCAGGCCCTGCCCTGCCCGCCCCCCTCCCCCCATGTCCTCCCGCTTTACAAATGTTAAAATCTGGTCACCCTACTCTAACCTCATCTTCTACCTCTCCCCTTCCTTCTCTATTCTCAAGCTTTTTGATCTATCCCTGGAGGCATGTGCTAAGCTTGGTTCTGTCTTGAGGTCTTTGTATGGGCTGTTTTTTTCTACTTGGAATGTTCTTCCCTGGATTTTCACATGGATATGGCTGCCTCCTTATCATTCTGGTCTCAGCTCATGTGCTGCCATATCCTTAGTGTGTCTCCTCTGGACCACTTGAGCTAAAAGCAGGCCCCTTCCTCAGAACCCTGTAGATCAGTGATTTTCAACACTGGTGTGCTGTGAAATTTTTTAGATCATTATTTTTGAAAGAAGTTCAAAGCACAGTGAGTATTTTTTTTTTTTACTCTTTTTTTAAAAAATCAACATGATTTAAGTGTGCCATGAAAGTTTAACTACAGGTTCAAGTGTACCATGAGATTAAAAAAGGTTGAAAAACACTGCTCTACTGCTATACACAGAATTGCCCTCATCTCTAGAGTTCTGTGGCTCTCAGAGAGGCCCCTCATTTTCCTGTTTGAAGGATAAAACTTGGGTAATCTTCAGTGCCCAGCCTCAGACCCTGGCCAGGCTGGAAAACTGAAGAAACAGAATTTCGATGACTTAGTGATTATATTTCATACATGAGGAGGCAGGCAAAATGGGAATGTGCCCAAGACAGGCAGGAAATAGAAGCCGCACCTTAGTGCTGAGGGAGAACAATTATAAAGTTCTGTTCTTGGCTCGGCGCCTGTGGCTCAAGCGGCTAAGGCACCAGCCACATACACCTAAGGTGGCGGGTTTGAATCCCCAGCCTGGACCCGCCAAACAACAATGACGGCTGCAACCAAAAAATGGCCGGCGCTGTGGCGGGCGCCTGTGGTCCCAGCTACTTGGGAGGCTGAGGCAGGAGACTCGCTTGAGCCCAGGAGTTGGAGGTTGCTGTGAACTGTGAGGCCATAGCACTCTACCCAGGGGAATAGCTTGAGGCTCCGTCTCAAAAAAAAAAAAAATAAAGTTCTGTTCTCGCCATTTCCCCAAGAGGAAAAAAAAAAAACAAAACCTATCTACTCCAGGCCAGAGTCAAGTCAGGTTTACTCTAGTCAGAACTTCTATCTCTACCCAGATAAATGAGTAGACTCCTTTACATTTTATATTGGATTTTAAAATTTAATATACAGGATACGGTGGGGGAAAGGCAGGAAGATAACAATGAGGCTTGAAAGTCAGAGAACAAGTCACACAGTCCAAAGCCTCACACAGGTACAAAAGCATTTCCTTATCAGAATGGGAAGATGCTAAGGGCATCCGACACCCAGCTGGGACAGGTGCCCAGCATCTTTCAGAGAGCTCAGGACAGAATGAGCACTCACACACAGGCCAGGGCTTTTCCCACCACCTGGATTCTTTCTCCTCTGTCTGAGGTTCTCACATCCTTTGCTCTGTTTTCTCCTGTTTTTCCCTGAGTCCAAGCTCAGGAACTCTGTCCTATTGGTTCAGCTCAGCTAAGCAGTGATAACTGGTACCCGGGTGCTCATAGTCTTGGAATGACAAGGCAGGAAGGGATCACGGAGATCAGCTAATTTATAGATGAGGAAACGAAGTGACAGGCTCAGGGTAACACACTCTGTAGGTGGCAGAATCTGGGCTGAAACCAGATCTTCTAATTCCCCCCAGCAAGGTCAGAGCTATGCATACCTCCTCTGCAACAAAGTCCATGGTATCAAATGTGATCTGGCTTTGCTTCTTTTTCTGGAGGAAAAAAAAAAAAAAAAAGAGGCAGGGAGAGGAGGGCTAATTAGCAAGACTGTTCCAGAATTTTGCATCTGAAGCCCTTCTGCATACCTGGACCACCTTGGGGGCAGGTAGTTATGGGAAACCTCCTGGCAATAGCCATTTCCTGGCCACTTTTGCTCAGAATCTCCAACTCCACACTATATTTAGGTCTAGCACTGGTGATAAATTACTATATTGTGAAAGGGTGGGGAGAGGAAAGGAGGATAAAGAGAAAACAGAAAAGAAGGATGGAGAGAGAAAAGGAAGAGAGAAAAGAAGCAGACAAGAAAGTATTGGTGAGGGGGAAGATAAGGAAAGAAAAAAACAAATGAACCCAGCCTTTGCTGAGTGCCTTTAATAAGCCAAATATGCAATTTTTCTACTCCATCCCTTTTCATTGCAGTCCAGCTATAGGGCTGCAGCCTTGTTTGGTTCGGTTAGCCTGGTGTCTTAAAATATAGTCTACGAGGCTGGGCATGGTGCTCACACCAATAATCCTAGCCCTTTGAGAGGCCAAGACAGGTGAATTGTTTGTGCTCAGAAGTTTGAGACCAGCCTGAGTAAGAGCAATGCCCAATTAGCTGGGTGTTGTGGCAGGTACCTGTAGTTCCAGCTACTTAGGAGGCTGAGGCAAGAGGATCACTTGAGCCCAGGAGTTTGGGGTTGCTGTGAGCTATGATGCGACAGCACTCTACCCAGGGCCAAGTAAGATTCTGTCTCAAAAAAAAAAAAAAAAAAAAAATATATATATATATATATAGTCTATGAATATGAATGTCTTCAGATACAGTATGTCCTTTCTCTCTAGCTGGCCCATAGGCCCCTACCCCCACTATATCTTAAACTCAGCTGCAGGCACTAGATTTATTACCTGATGGCCCCTTAGAAACCAATGCAAGGCAGCCTTCCCTTCTCCTATCACCAACCCCCCGGACCCCTCTCTTGGGCTACTATCCTTCAGAAACCATTTTGGGAAATTTCTTGTAATAAATTGCTAGATGCAAGAAGTAGAGGCCTGGATCTAGTCACTCTTGACCCAACAGGAAAATGAGCAGGGTTTTTCCAGGTATTATATGAGAAAACTCTGAAGTCCTGGTTAACATACTTGGTAATAATGAGGATACCTTTGGGAAACCAGAACGAGTTAAAAGAATGCTGACCAACTTTTCTGAGCCAAAAAGGAGCTCAGATCTACTGGGGGATAAAAATATTTTAAACTGGAAAAAAATATTTTAAACTGGGACTTTCTAGGAAATCTAGAAAGCACGGTCCCCACAGTGAGCAGGGCCCTGACGATGTCCCCTTCACTTAAGATGACAGATAGGAAAGAAAGTAGAGATACTAATAGTTTGTGGGCCTTCAGAAAACACCAACTCTACCATGACTCCTAGATTCCTCTAATTCCTTTGATCATGGTGGAATGAAGAATACCTCTTCCGCACTCCCAGTGTCTTTCCACATGGAGGGAAGTGTATTAGTAAAACACTACTGGCCTCACTCCTTCCACATTGTGGAGGAGTGACTTAAACTCCTTGGTAGATTTGGAAGCAGAAAGGGGCCTGCTGAGTCCTGGTTCTGCTCTGCCATTGAGTTTAGGGCAGCAGGCCCTACTATTTTACTGGAGCCTGCCATGGTCCAGCACCACTTGAGATAAGGCCTGTAAGGCTAATTCTGGGGTTCATTCAGTATTACGTAACCCTCTTGCTTTATGATATAAGTCACCTTCTCCAATGTAAGTGTGGTCATTAACAAAGGTGAGAGTTGGGTCTCCCAACTGCTTTACCCTTTGCTTTCTCTCTCAGTTGGTTCTAAGCTTGAGCTGGGACGTGGGGGGCTACTTATTAAACCTCCTTAATCCAATAATCATGAAGAGCCCAGATGCTTACATCCCAGAAGGAGAAGATAGGGTGCTTTCTTTGAGCAGCGGCAATGATTTGATATTCCCGGAATCCCCTGAGGCCTTGGCGGAACATTTTGCACACTCGGATCATTAGTATGATATGCATGGAGAGCTTGTACAGCCCCTGTAGAAACAAAACAAACAAGATCAGTGGCAACCATCTGTTCTCAACAGTCAACAGCAGGATGGATGGTGCTGAACAAGGCGAAATTTTTTTTTTTTTTTGAGACAGTCTCAAGCTATTGCCCTTGGTAGAGTGCTATAGCATCACAACTCACAGCAACCTCCCAAGTAGCTGGGACTACAGGCGCCCGCCACAACACCTGGGCTTTTGGTAGAGTGCTATTGCATCACAATTCACAACAACCTCCCAAATAGCTGGGACTACAGGCGCCCGCCACAACGCCTGGCTATTTTTGGTTGCAGTTGCCATTGTTTAGCTGGCCCAGGCTGAGTTTGAACCTGCCACCCTTGGTGTATGTGGCTGGTGCTGTAACCACTGTACTATGGGCATCAAGCCATGAACAAGGTAAAATTTAACAGGGTTAAATGCAGTGGTTTGCTGGAGTGATAGTTTATACATTTTCAGAAAGTCTGCAGGCCTGTTGAAATTATGTTGGTAGCTTGGAACTGGCCATGGTGGGAGTATTTATGCCACAGAAATTGGCAAATACTACAAATCAGGGCATCTCTTTTCCTAGGAGCCAATTGATAAACATTTGCCAGCACACCAGTGCATTTAATGTCCAAGTCTTTTACTTTCATACAGAAAATTAAGGGTACAAGTAACTTCAGGCTGTGGGGGGGGGGGGGGTGTAAAGAGTTTGAGTCTTTTAATTGAGTGGATCTGAGGGAAGAATGGTCAGAAAGAGGCCAGGCACAGTGGCTCATGCCTGTAATCCCAGCACTTGGGAGGCCAAGATGGGTGGATTGCTTGATCACAGGTTCAAGACCAGCCTGAGCCAGAATGAGACCCCCATCTCTAAAAAATAGCCAGGCATTGTGGCGGGATGCCTTGTATTCCCAGCTATTTGGGAGGCTGAGGCAAGAGGATCACTTGCACCCAAGAATTTGAGGTTGCTGTGACTATTACACCATAGCACTCTACTGAGGGTGACAAAGTGAGACTCTGTCTCAAAGAAAAAGAAAAAAGAATGGTCAGAAAGATGCAACATTGCTGGCTTTGGAAATGGAGGAAGGGAACCACGAGGCAAGGAATGTGGGTGGCCTTTAGAAGCAGACAAGGCAAGAAAATGGATTCTTCACTAGAGCCTTAAAAAGGGAATGGAACCCTGCTGGAAACCTTGATTTTAGCCCAAGGACACCTGTGTCAGATTTCTAGTCTATAAGATAATAAATTGGATTTGTTATAAATTGTGGCAATTTGTTATGGCAGCAATATAAAACTAATATAACACCTAATCCAAGATGGGCCGTCCTATCTTTTTCTAGGAATTTGGAATTGGAACTGAGAGCAAATCATCTTTTTGTTGTTGTTGTTGCTGTTGCAGTTTTTGGCCAGCGTGAGTTCAAACCCGCCACCTCTGGTATATGGGGCTGGTGCCCAACTCCTTGAGCCACAGGCGCCACCCCAAATCATCCTCTTGATCTCCATATAAATTTAGGAATAAGGGTAGCCACCCTCTCCTAGCCAAGTAAACACAGAGGATGGGGAAAATCCAGAATATAGAACAATTTATGAGTTGACTAACCTGGTTTCTTTAGTTAGTTTCACAAGAAGAAAAACAAACAAGATATGGGGACTATTCTAGATTTAATAGGCTTGGTGCCAGTAGCATAGTGGTTAAGGTGCCAGCCACATACACCGGAGCTGGCAGGTTTGAATCCAGCCCAAGCCTGCCAAGTAACAATGACAACTACAACCAAAAAATAAAGATAGCTGGGCATTGTGGCAGACACCTGTAATCCCAGCTTCTTGGGAGGCTGAGGTCAGAGAATCACTTAAGCCCAAGAGTTTGAGGTTGCTGTGAGCTATGATGCAATGGAACTCTATCATGGGCAACATACTGACACTCTGTCTCAAAGAAAAAAAAATAAATAAAAGAAAGATTCAATAGACATAAAAACAAATGCAAAGTATGAACCTTAATTTGATCCCAGTTCATGATAGCAAGCTATAAAAGGGAAATTAAATGTTCTTGCATATTAGATACTAGGGAATTAGTGTTAATTTTCTTAGTATTTAGTGGTATTGTGGTTATGTGGGAGAATGTCCTTATGTTTAAGAAAGTATCATCATAAAGTATATAATTTACTTTCAAATGATTCAGTAAATACACACACACAAATACATAAAGGCAATATAGCAAAATGTTGAATCTTAGATCAAAAGAGTGATTATTATATATACATATATGTATTTCAACTTCTTTTTTTTTTTTGAGACAGAGCCTCAAGCTATTGCCCTGGGTAGAATGCCGTGGCATCACGGCTCACAGCAATCTCTAACTCCTGGGCTCAAGCAAATCTCCTGCCTCCACCTCCCAAGTAGCTGGGACTACAGGCGGCCGCCACAATGCCCGGCTATGTTTTGGTTGCAGCCGTCATTGTTGTTTGGCGGACCAGGGCTGGATTCAAACCCACCACCTTAGGTGTATGTGGCTGGCTCCTTAGCCACTTGAGCCACAGGCGCTGAGCCTATTTCAACTTCTATGTTCAAAATTTTTCATAATAAATGCAAAAACTAAAAGCATCTGTGTACTAAATTCTGTTAATAAGTACATCATAAACAAAATGAAAAAGCAAACTGTAGCCTGGAAGAATATATATTCCATGCATATAAATGATAAAAGATTGCTATCCAGCATTTGTTTTTAAAAAATCCTACAAAGTGAGAGAAAAATACAAATAATACAGGAGCAAAATGAGCAAAAGATATGAATATACAATTCATAAGGGAAAAACTCAAATTGCCTCATAATTGTATGCAAAGATTCTTAACATCACTAGAAATAATGGGAATATAAATTACAGTAATAAGAAGATACTATTTTACACTTGTCATTGGTGAACCGGGAAAAAATAGTAAAATGCTGTTGCACGGCAATTTGGCATCATTTTATAAAGTTGAGGATGTGTTACAATCAAGAAATCACACACTTCATGTAACCTCTTTACAGAAACTCACATATGCACACAACGAGACAGACATGGAAGTGATCGTGGTAGCACTGTTTGTAACAGTGAATGGCTGAAAACAGTTAAACGTCCATCAGTAGGGAAAGAGATCAATACACTATGGTACAGTCACGGAACTGAATATACTGCACCAGATCTGTGTGTGTCAAAGTGGATAAAGGTGAAATAATTTAAGTGGGAAAAGTGAACTAGGATGCCATTTATGGCGTCATTTTTTTTTGAAGACAGAGTCTCACTCAGTTGCCCTAGGGTTGAGTGCCGTGGCATTACAGCTAAAAGCAACCTCAAACTCTTCGGCTCAAGAATTCCTCTTGTCTCAGCCTCCTGAGTAGCTGGGACTACAGGTGCCCGCCACGACACCTGTCTATTTTTTCTACTTTTAGCAGAGAGGGGGTTTCGCTCTTGCTCAGGCTGGTCTTGGACTCCTGAGCTCAGGCAATCTACCCACCTCAGCCTCCCTGAATGCCTAGATTACAGCAGTGAGCCACCATGCCCGGCCTATGGCGTCACTTTTTAAAAAGAGGGTCATATATATGTTGTTTATGGATAAATACACACACAATAATATATAAAATGTAAACAGGGTGGGTGACATCAGCTTTAGGAAAGTAGTGATCAGGGAAGAAAAATAAAAGGGTGTGGGATGCTAACAAATAATATTCTATTTCTTTGAAAAGTAGATACCTATGGGAAATATAGAGAAAGGTACTTTAATAAAATTAATACACATTGAGTACAATTTACCGTTTGAGGGCACTATTGTATGCCCTCTTCTGATATGGATTAACTCATTTAATCCTCAACAGTAAATTTATGCAGGAAGTACTAATATGATCATCACCCTTTACAGAGGAGAAAACAAAGGCACAGCAAACCAAGTAACTTGCCTAGGATCATGTGACTAATATGTGCTAGGAAGTTAAACCCAGGCAGTCTGGCTGCTGAGTCCCTAAGCTTCACCTACTACTCTACCTTGCAGCCCTGCCTTCTCTCTAGATCTCATAACAGCAGGAGGGGTGGGTACAAAACAGGAGTCAGGGGCTCAGAGTGTGGCCTAGGGCTTGCCCAGTGTCAGCAGAGTAGACGGTTTCCCCCAACTACGAGGTGGAAGTCAGAATTCAGTCCTCCTGAAGTCTAGTCTGGAGCTCCTCCCTCCTTGTTATGGGGTCTCCAACAGGCAAAGCATGACCACCGTTCACCCAAGGATCCTCCTCCACTTGCCTCTTCCTTCTTCAAAATGCCTTCTGCTCCTCCCACCCTTGTCCCTCCTCACCATTTGCTTCTTCAGGATCTGCCAGGTATGAGATATTACACATTTCTTCATGGTTCCTGATCTGAGAAATGGCACAACTCGCCCCTTTGCCTTTCATGGGGGGAGCTATAAATTTCTTTCTAAAATCCAATTACACTAGAAACAAAGGGCTTCCCTCAATGGCAAGGCAAGAGCTCCTCTCTGCCCCTCAAACCCCACCAGCAATTGCTGGGAGCCTTGTTCTGAGAAAATCTTTCTCAGAATTTACTTATGTCACAGTGTAAGATTCTCGACAAGGGGTCAGTATAAACAAATTGGAATTTGGCAGCCTAACATTTATTGAGCTCTCATAGGCATTACTCAGACAATCCTCACAACCCACAAGGTAAGGGAACCTTATGTACAACTCCATACATGAGCAGACTGGGTCTCAAAGTAGCTCAATGACTGTCAACATCATGGGCATCTTTAAAAATGTAGGAGGCTTGGCTTGGCGCCTGTGCTCAGTGGTTAGGGCACCAGCCACATACACCAAGGCTGACAGGTTCAAGCCCGGTCTGGGTCTGCTAAACAACAATGACAACTGCAACAACAACAACAAAAAATAGCTGAGCGTTGTGGTGGGTGCCTGCAGTCCCAGCTACTTAGGAGGCTGAGGCAAGAGAATTGCTAAAGCCCAGGATTTTAAGGTTGCTATGAGCTAAGATGCCATGGCACTCTACCAGGGGTGACATAGTAAGACTCTGTCTCAAAAAACAAACAAACAAAAAAAAGTAGGAGGCTTCTTGGCTAGGAGTAGAGACATCCAACACTTTGGCTTAGAGACCAGTACAGGACATTGCCCACAAGCCTTGTTAACTTGGGACAATCAGGAAAACTCAGCAAATCAGAAGACATCAACCAAATGTGTCAAATGCTGAAAGAAACTTGGAAACAGGAACACTTATAACTCTGAGGTCCTTGTAAAAGTAGATTAGACTATAGAGTCTGTAGCACTTTTTTCCTACTAAATACAACTGATAATCTTAATTTGCTCTTGTAGCAGGATCCCCAATAGAAAACTGATTTCAGTCTGAGTGATGTGACTCAGGCCTGTAATCTTAACACTCTGGGAGGCCTAAGACAGGTGGACTGCTTGAGCTCAGGAGTCTGAGCCCAGCCTGAGCAAGAGCAAGACCCCATCTCTAAAAAGGCTAGGCATTGTGGTGGGCACCTGTAGTCCCAGCTACTTGGGAGGCTGAGGCAGGAGGATCACTGAACTGAAGAGTTTGAGGTTGCTGTGAGCTATGACGCCAGGAGACTCTACCCAGGGTGACAAAATGATGTTCTGTTTCAAAACAAAAAGAGAGAGAGAGAGACAGTATAGACTCTTGCCTACTCTACCACAGACCTAGTCTTCAGGAAGGAGATGTAAGAGGATCCTCTACCAATGTTTAGGGGACCTCTGAGAGAAATTACTGGCCCTGGAGAAGGCAAGAGAGATGGTAGGAGGGGCTATGGACAGGAGTGTCCCACTGGTCTCCTGAGTTGCCTGAGGATCCAAGAGTGACAAGGAAAGTATCCAGACTAACAAGGGGCATTGGAGAATGCCAGTAAGTAGAACTGATGAGACCTCAAAAGTGGGTACTGCTGACCTCACCTCTTTCCAGCTGTGGTTGCGTAATTTCTCTGGGAATTGGATCAGCCTTGGGGAGGAAGAGACAGATAATTTGGAGAGATTTGAACCAGCCCAAGATGAATCAATAAGCCTGAAATTACATCCACTCAAAATGGATGAGAAGATTCTTATTGTCTTGGTGGTTATAAAAGGTATGCAACAAACATCTACGGAGGTCCAACTCCACATAGATATGAAGGTGAACGAGACCCAGTCCCTGCCTATGAGGAGCTGACATACACTAGAGAAATAAAATTGTCAGAAGAAGTTGTAATAAAGCTGGGTATAGTGGCTCATGCCTGTAATACTAGCACTCTGGGAGGCCAAGGCAGGTGGACTGCCTGAGCTCACAGGTTCAAGACCAGCCTGAGCAAGAGGGAGACCCCATCTTTTTTTTTGAAACAGTTCCACTATGTTGCCCTCAGTAGAGTGCCATGGTGTCACAGCTCACTGCAACCTCAAACTCTTAGGCTTAAGAGATTCTCTTGCCTCAGCCTCTCAAGTAGCTGGGATTATAGGCACCCACCACAACATTGACTATTTTTTTGTTGTTGCAGTTGTCATTGTTGTTTAGCAGGCCCAGGCCCGGTTCGAACCCGCCAGCCCTGGTGTACGTGGCTGGCACTCTAACCATCGCACTATGGACGCCGAACCGCAACACCCCATCTTTAAAAATAGCTGGGCATGTGGCAGGTACCTGTGGTCCCAGCTACTCGGGAGGCTGAGGCAAGAGGATCTCTTGAGCCCAAGATTTTGAGGTTGTTGTGACCTCTGACACCATAGCATTCTACCCAGGGGGAGACAGTAAGACTGTCTCTAAATAAATAAATTAAATTAAATTTCACGTTAAACAATAATTCAAGCTAACAAATGGCAGGCATGTGGGAAAACTGCGCATTGCTGGTAAGAATTGCCATTGCTGTAAGAAACTGCGCATTGCTGGAAAACAATATGATGGTTCCTCAAAAAATTAAAGACAGATTTACTATATGACCCAGCAATTGCACTTCTGGGTATATATGAAAAAGAATTGCAAACAGAGACTGAATATTCATAGTTAGCTGTACACCAATATTCATAGCAACATTACCTGTAATAGCCAAATGATTGAAACAATTGTGTTTCAATATTCAATTCAATTCAATATATATTGAATATATATTCAATTGTGTTTCAATATTCAATATTCAATTCAATATATATTGAATATATATTCAATATTCATATATATAAGAATAAATATTAACCCCATAAAACTTGCGCGGTTGGACAGGAGTTGAAAATGTTGGTGTGAATGCATGGATTTCAAAATATATAGTTAGATACAATAATAATGTATGTGTACATACATATATAACCTCATCCTTGGCAGGAGAGGGCCTAAGATCAGTGATATTAGCCTTAAAAAGAAATGAAATTTTGATCCATGCCACAGCATGGATGAACCTTAAAGACATCACACTGATTGAAAGTCAGACAGAAAGGGACAAATATTATTTGAGTCTCCTTATATGAGAGGCCTATAAAAGTCAAATTCAAAGACAAAGGAAGTAGAACTGTGGTTACTAGGGGCCATGGGAAAAAGGAAATAGAAAATTAATGGTTTAATGGGCAGCATTTCAGCTTGGGATCATGAAAAAGATCTAGAAATGGAGGGTGGTCAGTGTGAATGTATCATACACTTAATGCCACAGAACGGTATGCTGAAAAATGGTTAAAATGATAAATTTTATCACAGTTCCTTTAAAAGTTAAAAGAAACGCTGCCCTTTCCCCTTCCTTTCTGAAAAATTCATCTTAGAAGCCAAGCCATTAGGTGGGGCCAGGCATGGCAGGTGCTACATGCAGGAAGGCAGACGGCTGCAGTGTGCTAGCACGTGGTATTAGAGCCCTGAGCAGGGTGAATGGGATGGGGCAGGTGGGTGTAGCACCTATATTTAGGAGAATTGATTACAGAAGATAATAGGAGCCAGTTTTCTCTCTGAGAAGGGGGTTAAATGTCAGGAATGAGAGAAAACTAGAAACTTGTGGGGCTGGAAGGGAGTTGAAAATGTGTGAACGCATGGATTTCAATATATATAGATAGATATAATAATGTATGTGTACATACATATATACCCCCATCCTCTGCAGGAGAGGGCCTAGGAACAGCAATTATGCCATCAGCAATGAACACACCCAGTGCCAGATTTTGGCTCCTAAGAACCACCATTCTCCACATGGTTCTCCAAGAACACAGGTTTCTTGGAGAAACAGCTGATTCTAGAGCTAAGACAAGATGAGCCTCTAATATATTGTGCTGAGAAGTAACAATGTATTTTTTAAATGACATGGCATGTTAAAAGGACACAGAACTCAACATAAAGGGGCTTCTCGGCTGGGCACAGTGGCTCATGCCTATAATCCTAGCACTATGTGACGTCAAGGTGAGAGGATCCCTTGAGCTCAGGAGTTCAAGATCAGCCCGAGCAACAGCAAGACCCCTTTGGCTGAGCATTGTGGTGGGTCCCAGCTACTCAGGAGGCTGAGGCAAGAGGATTGCTTAAACCTGGGAGTTTAAGGTTACTGTGAGCTAGGCTGATGCCTCTGCACTCAAACAGAGTGAGAATCTGTCTCAAAAACAAAACAACATAAAGGGGTCCCCACTGGTTAAATCCAGAATAATGTGAGCATCAGAATAACGAAGGCAGGTGCAGTGGTTCACACCTGTAGTCCCAGCACTTTGGGGAACCAAGGTGGGATTATTGCTTGAGGCCAGTGGTTCCAGACTAGCCTGGGCAACATAGTGAGAACCTATCTCTACAAAAAATAAAAAATTAGCTGCATGTGGTAGCATGTGCCTGTAGTCTCAGCTACTTAGGAGGCTGAGGCAGGATGATCTATTGAGCCCAGGAGTTCAAGGCTGCACTGAACTATGATCATACCTCCACACTCCAGCCTAGGTGACAGAGCAAGACCTTGCCTCAAAAAGAAAAAGAATACCTAGCACTCTGGGAGGCCGAGGAGGGTGGTTCTCTTGAGCTCAGGAGTTCAAGACCAGCCTGAGCAAGAGTGAGACACCATCTCTAAAAACAGCTGGGTGTTATGGTAGGTGCCTGTGGTCCTAGCTACTAGGGAGACTGAGGAAAGAGGATTGCTTGAGCCCAAGAGTCTGAGGTTGCAAGCTATAACGCCATGGCACTCTACTAAGGGCGACAAAGTCTCAAAAAAAAAGAATAATTCCAGTGCTGGTCAAGATAGAGAAAACCTCATTGTCTAAAAACTTTAGACAGGTTCTCAATCTGTGGGTTCTGACCCACAGGAACTGTATTAAAGGGGCCGCAGCATTAGGAAGGTTGAGAACCACTGCTTTAGACAATACAAACAACAACTCACTTGGGACTCTAAAAACCAAACAATGGCAAGTGGTCTGGGGGACAAGGAGTAGTGGTCTGGGGGACAAGGAGTAGTAAAAACTTGAACAACGGCTCGGCGCCTGTGGCTCAAGCGACTAAGGCGCCAGCCACATACACCTAAGGTGGCGGGTTTGAATCCAGCCCGGGCCGCCAAACAACAATGACGGCTGCAGCTAAAAAATGGCCGGGCATTGTGGTGGGCGCCTGTGGTCCCAGCTACTTGGGAGGCTGAGGCAGGAGACTCGCTTGAGCCCAAGAGTTGGAGGTTGGAGGTTGCTGTGATACCATAGCACTCTACCCAGGGGGATAGTTTGAGGCTCTGTCTCAAAAAAAAAAAAAAAACTTGAACAACACCAGTGGAGGTGAAGTTTCCTAGTTTAACAAAGTCACAGACTACAAGTCACTATTCAAACATCAGCTATATTTTTATACATTTGCAATTAACAACTAGAAATGAAAAATTAACAATAACATTTATGGTAGCACTAAAAATACAAAATATTTAGGTACAAAATACGTACAGATTCTGTGTGCTGAAAACTGTAAAACACTGATGTAAAAAGTTAAAGAAAAAAAATAAAGAACATCATGGCTGGGCATGGTGACTCACACCTATAATCCAAGCACTTTGGGAGTCCAAAGAGGGAGGATCATTTGAGACCAGGAGTTCCAGACCAGCATGGGCAACATATAAGATTCTATCTCTATCCCCAAAAATAAAAAATAAAAAAAATTAATCAGGTGTAGTTGTGTCACCTATAGACCCAGGTACTTGAGAGGCTGAGGCAGGAGGAACACTTGAACTCAGAGTCTGAGGTTGCTATGAGCCCAGGCTGATGCCATGGCACTCTAATCTGGGCATCAGAGTGAGACTCTTGTCTCAAAAACAAAAACAAAAACAAATAACAAAAAAAAAAGAACTTGACTAAAAGTCAAAAGATTTCTGTCCTCATGAAATCACTTACCAGCCTTTTGACTGTGAACCAATCCATTACCTTTCTGCATTGTGACTCCTGCAAAATTGAAGAGAATAAAATATAAATATACATATTTTAAACTCAATCTAGGACCTGTGGGTAGGTTCAAAGATATATGTAAATTACCTGAAATTGTATCATCCCTTTTCTAAGAAGTACTATAATTTTTTTCCAGAGTTTGGAAGCTTGCTGACATATAAAGGGTTTAGAATAACTGAATTGGATTTTTGAATTCAATGTCTAAGCCTTCTTCCATTCTAATACCCCATGATTCTAGCAGATCCCTCCTTCTTAATATTCCATGATTCCAATAGGAATGGAAGAAACGGATTAGAGACCTAAGTTTCTATGATTCCAGGTACTATAAGAGTTCATTCTTTTTCCCAAGAGGACAAGAACTAAATTTTAAACATGAAATTCTAGGATCTTTAAAACTTAATCTTCACCAACCTTCCAAACTCATTGCTCACCCCTTCCCTACGACCACGTCCCCATGTAGCCTGCAGTTTCCATAAAGTTTTGCTGTATGGAAATTCACTATGTGCCTTGTACAGGCAGTGCCTTCTACCTGGAATGCCCCCAAACTCCATGTTTTTCTTTTTGAGTCTCAGCTTGAAGATCCCCTTCCCAGTGAGGCCCCTTGCAGCAGGGTTTGATGTGTTCCCTAAGCCCTGGAAACTGACTATCTGTTTCCACATAAGAAATAGAATTGTTGGTTCACTCTGGGCAGCAAACCCAACTGCCCAGCTGTCAGAAAAGTTTGAAGCCAGTAGGCGTAACAAACACTAGGACAGACCCCTGGAAAGGAAACACAAAAAATTTCAGCTTTAAGGACAACAATAACCTAAGAGCAGTACTAAACGCAAACAACAGTCTGTTTCAGAGAACAAAAGCAGTGGGGACTGATACTACCAGGACAGATTCTCTTATCTAAAGGAAACAGTCTCTACTTGGCATCAGCTGATTGTTGACTAACAGGAATCAGGGTCCAGGGTGGGCAGCTCTTTCACTTTTTCAAGATTTGGGAGTGAAATCTCCCAATTTTTACGTGTCAGCAACTAAAAAGCATTAAAGACCCACTGCCTTGACTTTCAAGGTTTTCAGGCTATGGAGACTGTTCAATAAGGATCCATTTCTACCCATCCAAAGCAGACATCCTATGGAAGTTTTTTTTTTTTTCTTTGAGACAGAGCCTCAAGCTCTCCCCCTGGGTAGAGTGCCGTGGCATCACAGCTCACAGCAACCTCCAACTCCTGGGCTCAAGCGAGTCTCCTGCCTCAGCCTCCCAAGTAGCTGGGACCACAGGCACCTGCCACAACACCCGGCTATTTTTTGGTTGCAGCCGTCATTGTTGTTTGGCAGGTCTGGGCTGGATTCGAACCCGCCACCTTGGTTGTACATGGCTGGTGCCTTAGCCACTTGAGCCATAGGCGCCGAGCAACCTATGGAAGTTTTAAATCAGGGCCGCTGATGTGTTAATGATTGTTAGGCATGCCTATCCATCCCACAGAGAGCTCAGAAGGGCTGCATCAAAACTTTTCATATGAGGTCCCTGCCCCTCTCTGAGCCTGTTTCCCGTTCTGTAAAATGGGCACACAAAACCTATTTGTGAGTCAGATGTCTGACTCACATATAATACCATATGATACCATTTACTGAAGGGCTAGCAGAGTCATATGCTTTTACCTTCATCATCTCACTGAATTTTCATAGCAACCTCTATGAAGCAAGTTCTAATACACCCACATTTTACAGATAAGAAACTGTAACTCTGAGATAAAAAGCAATT
Source organism: Otolemur garnettii (assembly GCF_000181295.1). Classification (NCBI taxonomy): domain Eukaryota; kingdom Metazoa; phylum Chordata; class Mammalia; order Primates; family Galagidae; genus Otolemur; species Otolemur garnettii. Next base: position 17,844,921 of record NW_003852420.1, on the reverse strand, counting down.
TACCTAGTGAAAACAGCAAACATTTGAAAAGCCTCTTCTTCCCAAGGCTTTTACTTATTTTGTCCACCCAACAACTCTGACGTAGGTAAGGTAGCATTATTGCCAGAGGTGGTAAGGCAAAAACAAAACAAAACGAAACAAAAAAACTGCAAAAGGGATTCTATCAAGGCAGCCTGACTTCCAAAACTCTAGTCCAGGACAGGTCAACAGAAACAGAATGTAAACCATACATTAAACTTTTTAATAGCCACATTTAAAAAGTAAAGACACAGGTGAAACTAATTTTAACGCTTTATTTGACCTAAAATATGCGAAATGTTTCAACATATAATCAATATAAAAATTATTGAAATAATTTACATTTTACTTTCTTGCTGGGTCCTTTTACGATGCAGCACATCTCAATTCAGACTCAGACACACGTGGCTGGTGACCACCAAATGGAGCAAGGCATTTACGCTACACTTTATGTTTTTTTTGAGACAGAGCCTCAAGCTGTCCCCCTGGGTAGTGTACCGTGGCATCACAGCTCATAGCAACCTCCAACTCCTGGGCTCAAGCGAGTCTCCTGCCTCCGCCTCCCAAGTAGCTGGGACCACAGGCGCCTGTCACAACGCCCGGCTATTTTTTGGTTGCAGCCGTCATTGTTTTGGCGGGTCCGGGCTGGGGATTCGAACCCGCCACCTTAGGTGTACGTGGCTGGCGCCTTAGCCGGTTGAGCTATAGGCGCCGAGCCTACGCTACACTTACAATATTAAGTTAAAAGCAGAACCCACTGAACCGCCTGTCCCTTGGTCTCAGAAAATACGCAAAAATAATCATGATAAAGAGTTCATGAGGGTTTACTTTGTGCCAGCAGGGTGTTAAGGCTCTTACACACGTCGTATTTTGTCATCTTCGCAATTAGGCGGATGCTGTTTTCTCTCCTAGTTTGACCAGGACAGAAGACTGAACTTGGAGCCTCCCACTAGCGCCTGGCCATTATTGCGCGGCCGGCGATGAGCCCTCTGGCTAGCTATTATCCTAATCATTTAGCAAAGGGCTGTCAGAGCTACACTAAGGTGACCAGATTTTAACATTGGTAAAGCGGGACACCATTTGAGGGGGCGGTAGGGCGGGGCCTGACAACAATGCAAACTTTGATAAGCAGTTCTCGATAATCAGTTCTCAACAATTATGTGTTATTATTAAAGTTTAACATTATAAAATTAACAAAAATAATATAAAACTCATATCCTGGTGAAAAAGTCACATAGCACGCAGCCCCAAACCATATATTTCCTTTTTGTTCTCTCGCGTTCCCTAGCTTGTCATGCATTCTTCCAAAAATCGGACTTTTTAAAAACGCAGCAGGACGCGGGACAAATTGTTTAAAATCGGGACTGTCCTGCCAAAAGCGGGACGTCTGGTCGCCTTACTCT
>NW_003852420.1:17828516-17842903 GCF_000181295.1 Otolemur garnettii | reverse complement strand
GGATATGAGTTTTATATTATTTTTGTTAATTTTATAATGTTAAACTGTAATAATAACAAATAATTGTTGAGAAGTGATGTCCAGAACTGCTTATCAAAGTTTGCATTGTTGTCAGGCCCTCCCCTGCCCCGGCCCCGCCCCGCCTCCCGGCCTTGTTGTAGCTCTGTACCAATGTCAAAATCTGGTCACCCTACGTATATTCCCTTCCCATTCTCCCGCTTTTCCCTAGCTTGTCATGCATTCTTTCCAAAAATCGGGACTTTTAAAAACCGCCACGGGACCCGGGAGAAATTGTTAAAAGTCGGGACTGTCCCGCCAAAAGCGGGACGTCTGGTCACCTTAAGCTACACGGTAACCAGGGTCAAATAAGGAGGAGCGCCTACACTGGAAGGCGCGGGTCACTTGCAAGCGCCAAAACGCTCGTTCGATCAAGGTCGAGGACTCCAGTGTACCTTGAAATTATCCCGCGGTTGCAGCTGCTTTTGCCTCTTCTTCTCCTTCTCTTTCTCCTTCTTCTTCTTCTTCTTCTCCTTCTCCTCCTCCTCCCACTCTACCTCCCACTCCAACTCCTCGCCAATGTCCTCCAGAGTCCACGAAACGTTAGCATTGGTCTTCCGCACCGCTCCCCTAGCCGCCGCCCCTTGTGACTTGAGAACGCTAGAGGGGGCCGCATCCAGGAGCTCAAACTCGCCTTCCGGGTTCTCGCCCTTAGACTTGATCATAGAGAAGCCAGAGGAGACTTCCGCTTCCGGCTGCTCTAGGTTCCTCGCCGGTGCTGGGGAGCTCCGTGCGCTCTCGGTCCGTCCCGAGTCCGCCTCCCTCCGGGGTCTCTCCGGCTCTGCCCTCTACCCGGGAACGTCTTCCTCCTCTCCCCGCCCCCCGGCAGACGCAGTGCTGAGCCCACAGCTGCGGGACAAAGAGTGACGCGGGAGCCGGAGTTATGGCGTCCACGGAGCCCCGCTTGGTAGCTACCGGGAGCCCCGCGGCGATGCCGCCGGAGAATCTGGAAGGAGCTGGCCCTAGCTCAGACCCTCACCGTAACTCTGAGGGCTCCTTGATTCCAGGGGCCGCACCTCCTGCCCCCGAGCCCTCTAGCCCCAGTGCGGCGGTCCCCGAAGCGACTGCTACACCCGCGGCGGCTGCTCCTGCGGTCCTTGAGCTGCCTCTAGCCTCTGCACCTCAGGCCGAAGCCGCAGCGCGCTCACCCTCCGGCCAAGGCGGCTCCCGACCGGGCCCTGAGACGTTCCGCCAGCGTTTTCGGCAGTTCCGCTATCAGGACGCTGCGGGTCCCCGGGAGGCGTTCCGGCAACTGCGGGAGCTTTCTCGCCAGTGGCTTCGACCCGACATCCGCACCAAGGAGCAGATTGTGGAGATGTTGGTGCAGGAACAGCTACTTGCCATTCTGCCCGATGCGGCAAGGGCCCGTCGGCTACGCCGCCGCTCAGATGTGCGCATCACTGGCTGAGAAGCGGTCCTGTGGGTGGCCCGGCCGGGGCGCTCTCATGTGGACTGGGACCAGGGTCTGGGGACCTGAGCCTGGCACCGCATCCTGTGTTAATGAAAAACGAGTTGTGGCGGCTCCTGTGGTCTGGTGTCTCTTTTGTTCGTCGTTCGTTTGGTTTATTTTATTGATCCTACTTCCCGCCTTTCTGGCTGGAGGCGAAACGAAATTGGGAGCCCATAGAATTAAGGTCTTTGTTTCCTATTCCCCGGGCCGCCTTTGGCTGTCATGGAATTTAGATGTTAACTACACCTGAGTCATTCCTCCACCGCGTCTGGGAAATTTTTGCTCCTCAGGACCCACTTGCGTTTCCTGCGAGCCAAATAGCTGGCTCTGGTAAATGCTCATTCGACCAATACGGCCGCCACCTTGGTCTGCTTAACCCTTTGAGGTAGGTTTCCCAAAGGCCCAAGTTAGTGGGCTGTGTTAATGTGAAGTGTTGTGTATGCCCTTACAGAGAGACTAACTAGTTGTTGGGATCTCTGGCTTATGCCACCAGAATTGCTCACCTCCTTGCTAAATATTAGTTCTCTGCTAGGATTTAGGAAGCAGAACTTAACTGTCTCAACTTCCCCAATGGAAAAAAAGCAGAACTGGTGTGAATTAATGGATTGTTTACATTACTGAAGCTACTCTTTTTAATGTCTCTCGCTGGCTCCTTTTTATTTTTTCAAACAAACATAATTGTTTAGAAAGGAAAGAAAGACTTTTCCAAGTAATGGAGATGATCTGCTATGAAATCTTAAAGCGTTTATTCACCCAGGAAGGAGTTAGTGGGGGTCCACGAGCAGCCTGGATTGATCCCAGATATGTCTACTGCACTGAGGCCTGACCTGTCTTCCTTACACTGCTTTCAGCAATCAAAATCTAAGCCTGCAGCTCACACTACAAAGCATTAGCCAGATGGGGTGGGAAGCTGGCGTGGGGCATCTTTTTTTGAACATTAAAGATAAATGAATTCAAAAGTATTTTTGCATACTTTCTTGGGATTTCTTGAGAGCTTGTACCTACCTCCCTAAAACAGGGGTTCTCAACCTGTGGGTCACAACCCCTTTGTAACAATGAAAATACATCGCAGCATTAGGAAGGTTGAGAACCACTGCTTTAAAAGGTAGTGTTTACAGAAAATTAATACATATTAAAAATAAGCTGGTGAAGAGCTTTATACAGTCATACTTTGCTTAAGGATAGGGATATGTAATGAGCAAAGCACCATTTGGCACTTTTCCCCTTGTGTGTATTTAAACCTTGATGGAATAGGCTATTGCTCCTAGACTCCAAACCTGTATAGCATGTACATTCAGTTACTGAATACTGCAGGCAATTGAAATAGTGGTATTTGTGTATCTAGATAAAAAAGAAAACAAATGGTATACCTGTGTAGGGTATCACTGGAGCTTGCAGGACTAACAGAAGTTTCTCTGAGTCCTTAAACGGTGAGTGAATATGAAGGCCTAGAACTTATATATACTCACTACACTCCAGACTTTTAAAACACTGTACATTTAGTATGTATTTAGAAAGTTTTTCTTGGGTGGCACTTATGGCTAAAGGAGTAGGGTGCCGGCCCCTACTATACCGGGGGTGGCGGATTCAAGCCCAGCCCCTGCTAAAAAAAAAGCAAAAAGTTTTCTTTAGGCAGAACCCATAGTTCAGTGGGTAGGGTGCCGGCCACATGTACCAGGGCTGGTGGGTTGGAACCCAGCCCTGGCCTGCTAAAAACAAAACATAGCCAGGCATTGTGGCAGGCACCTATAGTCCCAGCTGTTCCAGAGCTGAGACAAGATAATCCTTTGAGCCCAAGAGTTTGAGGTTGCTGTGAGCTGGGATGCCACCTGAGGGCAACAAAGTTGAGACTGTGTATCAAAAAAAAAAAGTTGGGTGGCACCTATGGCTCAAAAGGTGGCGGGTTTAAACTCGGCCCCCGCCAAAACCTGCAAAAAAAAAAAAAGTTTTTCTTAAGACACATACACATTGAACAGCTATACAAGTATTTTTTCTTTGTATCCTTATTTTTTTTTTGTAGAGACAAAGTCTCATTTTATCGCCCTGAGTAGAGTGCCTGGCATCACACAGCTCACAGCAACCTCCAGCTCTGGGCTTAGGCCATTCTCTTGCCTCAGTCTCCCTAGTAGCTGGGACTACAGGTGCCTGGCTATTTTTTTGTTGCAGTTTGGCTGGGGCCAGGCTTGAACCAGCCATCCTTGGTATTTGGGGCTGGAACCCCACCCACTGAGCCACAGGCACCGCCCTGTATCCTTATTCTATAGGCGGGTTTTCTTTGGGAGACAGAGTCTCCCTTTGTTGCCTAGGGCATCATAGCTAACAGCAAACACAAACTCTTGGGCTCAAGCAATCCTCTTGCCTCAGCCTCAGCCTCCTGAGTAGGTGAGACTACAGGCGCAATGCCTGGCCATTTTTAGAGATGGAGTTGCCTTCTTGCTCAGGCTGGTTTCCAACTCCTGAGCTCAAGAAATCCACCCATCTAGGCCTCCCAGAGTGCTAATGATTACAGGCATGAGCTATTGCACCCAGCCTTTGTAAGCTTTTTTCTACTCGAGAAATGTTTTTGTTTTTAATTCTTAAACTTTCTGTTAAAAAGTAAGACAAAACCCCACACATTAGCCCAAGCCTACACATTAAGACCATCAAGACATCACTAGGCCATAGAAACTTCAGTTCCATTATAACTTTAAGTCACCACTGTGCACATGAGGTCTGGCCTTGATTAAAATGATACACAGTGCATGGTTGTTATTCAATAATAGGTGACCAAAACATAGCAACAAGAACTTGCTTTATTTTTTCCAAATACAGATACAGAAGTTTGCATGTTTTGCAAATATTGCTTCAAAGCAACATTCTATATACAGCGCCTTCTGTTCTAATAGCGCGTAAACATAGATATGTATCCACAGTGCAATGTTGGCTCATCAAGGATCCACCTTGCATACACATCACTTAAACAAAATGATTAGTCAAACCAGAACTGTTTTTGTCAAGGCAATTTTTTATAGGTGGATAGTTTTCCTCAAAAGACAAACTTAGGTAGTGCACATATTTCTAAATGGTAATAGCAATGTTTGCAAATAACAGTTTCCAGTGCTCCAACTTGGGGTTAATTCATCTTGACCCAGGAATTGGGAATGGAGCCCCTCAACATGGCTTTAAATTAGGGAAGCATACTGAGGTTATAAGAACTTGGGAACTTGTCTCTGCTTCCCTAAGAACAAAAGTCACAACGAGTGAAATGGGATTCTTTCCTTTATAAAACGGAAACAAACCCAATGATGGCCACTTGGCAAAATTAGGATAATTCATTTTCTGTTTCCATTTTTGAACAAGACATGAAATTGACTACCTTAATAGTTACAGCTTCCACAGATACTCAAAATTTACTTTCATAAAAGAAATAATCATACCTCACAGTTGTGGCTATAGAAAATCATCCTGTTTCTTCCCTTTTCAGACAAGCAATCACACAAATGCAGCTGTCTGAACACAGATACCATGCACACTCCTTGAGCATTTCTTCCTATACCAGAAACATCAGTGTTGGCAGTGGGAAACAGTCTCTTGTAGAGGAATTGTGTCAGCTTTATTACAGATGTGATAGCCACATGTACTCCCTCTGATGGATAAGCTACAACAGGTCAACTTACACATGTTCTATAATTCATTTTACATCAAATGGTGAACAAACAACTAGACAGAGCATTCCTTGAAACAGATCTGAGTACAGAGGCGTGAATTCATGACCACAATGACCTGTGCCTAACCATTCCAAAGGTTGCTGGAGATACTGTCATTGCTATTGAGATATTGGCTACTTCATGTTTACATAGTAAATATTTGCAGCATATAACATTACAGATTCATAAACCCATAATTAACTTGTAAGTGTTAATGGACAACTGTGCTTTGATTTTTGACTTTAGTGATAAGAAAACTAAGTAGTGAAATGGGTCACTTTTCAAAGCATGAAACATTTTCTTTAACTTTGCCTAGTAAGGAAAAACAAAATACAGCAATTACATGTGGAACCGTAACCTGCAAAAGTAACACAAATATTGTCTCAAGAGGTACAAATAGGTTGTACCTGGACCTTAAGCAGCATAATCACTTTGATCTCACAAAATAATACAAACAAGAAATTTAAAGTGTTAAAGTATATTAACAAAACAACTCTGAACATACGCTTCAGGGAAGGAGAAAAGCAGTACATGTAGAATCTGAAGTTTGTTTACAACATTATAAAAGAAGGTAATTCCCCAAACCACATTCTTCGTAACAAATCTTTACAGTGAAGGAGTTTGAAATTCTGGGAAACACTTTTTGGACATTAAATAGAACTGAGAAGCTGTGAATATTAAGAAGTGGGTAGAAAATGCTGTCCTTTGGGTTCCAGACCCTGCCTGTTTCAGGTTGAAATTCTTATTACAGTGAGATTCTAGTTCCTCCACAGGTTGTATGGGCTCTGCTACAAAAGCCACTACCCAACCAACTCTGGGGTGAAAGCATATAAATCTTGTCCCTGGTACCAGGAAGTCATGCAAGAGATGTGGTCAGAAAAGTGAAGAGTCCTAAAGACAAGGAAGGGCAGCCAAGGCTCTGCGCCTTCCCAACCTCCACAGCACGGTGAAGTCACAGCATTCCCATGAAGCTAGAAAATGAAAATGATGCTTGCTGCCTAAACTCCATGCCAGGCAGAAACCAGAGGGTTGGCATGTGCCCCAACCTGACAGAAAAGTCAATTAAATAAACTGCAAATTGAATTTACAACTGTTTTCCAACTAAACTTTTTTGGCTCTCATTCCATTTATCATCAGTGGCACGATTTCAAGTGAAGTTTGTGCAAAAAGACTCTCTTCATTCAACGATGTACACAGAAGAAGGGAATCCTAAGAATGTATTTGCTACCTTCTTGGTAGGCGTTGAGATCAGAGTGCCCTGCCCTCCAATGGCCAAAATGGCCTCTTTGTCCAATGTCTATCACACTCCTGCCCAGATCCCTGAAGTCAGTCGGTGTCACGTGCATTCGGCATGCTAGTTTTATTTATTTAAATATGTGAAGCTCCTCCTGCGGGTGCCCCAGGATTGTGCCCCCATTAGTCTTGGATGCCCTGTTTCACGTGGAGCAGCAGAGAGCAATCTGCTGCACCTTGCCCAGGTCCGTCAGCAGCTGCTTGATGCAATGCTTGAGCTGCGGAAGTCTGGCCAGTGGCTCCGGAGGCTCCAGTTCCCCAGTGTAGTCGAGCCAGCTCTCTAAAACTGTTGGCAGAAGAGACAAGACCCAGTGAACTCCTAACACTCAACTTGCAAGAATATCAGCAAGAGGCTTGGCACCAGCTACATACACTAGAGCTGGCGGGTTCAAATCCAGCCCAGGCCTGCCAAACAACAATGACAAGTACAACCAAAAAATAGCCAGGTGTTGTGGCGGGTGCTAGTAGTCCTAGCTACTTGGGAGACTGAGGCAAGAGAATCGCTTAAGTTCAGGAGTTGGAGGTTGCTGTGAGCTGTGATGCCACAGCACTCTACCCAGGGTGACAGCTTGAGGCTCTATCTCAAAAAAAAAAAAAAAAAAGAAACAGTATCAGCAAGAGTTTCAGCAACTTATCCCATCTGACCACTCATGGAGGGCAGAAAAGAAGGTCCATTTCAGTCAACACTGTCTCAACATCTGTTTCACAAAGCATTACTCCTGGGACAAAGTTCAAATGCCTTAGAGCAGCACGGTCCAAAAGAACTTTCTGCAATGATGGAAATGGTCTATATCTGTGTTGTTCTAGAATTGACACTAGCCACATGCAGCTATTGAGCACTTGAAACACAGCCAGAGCTACCAAAAGATGGGACTTCAAAATTTTATTCAATTTTGATTAACCACACATTGCTACTGGTTAACATGTTAGCACAGAGTCCCTAGAACAGTGGTGCCCAACCTTCCTAATGCTGCAACCCTTTAATACAGTTCCTGTGGGTCGCAACCCACAGGTTGAGAACCACGGCTCTAGAAGAACCCACTTTTCTGAGTGTTGCTGCCCACTCTATAAAGCTTTCCCATGTTGGAAATCAGAGAGCTTTAGCCTCCTGTCAATAAAAATGAAAGTCTACAGGGACTATAATTTATTTATTTAAGAGATGGGGTCTTACTCTCTCAGCCAGCCTGGAGTGCAAGGCCTTTAACACCTGGGCTCAAATGATCCTTCTACCTCAACTTTCAAAGTAGCTGGGAGTATAAGCATCCACTACTATGCTCAGCTAATTTTTTCACTTTTTTGTAGAGATAAGGAGTCTCAATATGCTGCCTAGACTGATCTCAAACTCCTGACCTCAAGCAATCCTTAACACCTTTACTTCCCAAAGTGCTGGGATTACATGTGAGAGCCACTGCACCAGCCTCTCCTTTCAAGTATTTAATGTAAGATGTCTACTTATTAACTAACACAGTTGATTTTTTTTTTTTTTTTTTTGAGACAGAGTCTCAAGCTCTCATCCTGGGTAGAATGCCGTGATGTCACAGCTCACAGCAACCTTAAACTAGGGCTTAAGCGATTCTCTTGCCTCAGCCTCCCAAGTAGCTGGGACTACAGGCGCTGGCCACAATGCCCAGCTATTTTGTTGTTGTTGTTCCAGTTGTCATTGTTTAAGCTGGCCCGGGCTGGGTTCAAACCCGCCAGCCTAGGTGTATGTGACTGGCACCCTACCCACTGAGCTACGGGCGCCACCTATAATTGATTTGATATTTATTTTACTTAGGGTTTTTTTTTTTTTCTTTTGAGACAGAATCTCACTCTCTTACTCTGGGTAGAGTCCCATGGCATCATCATAGCTCACAGCAACCTCAAACTCCTGGGTTTGAGCAATCCTTTTGCTTCAGCCTCCTGAGTAGCTGGGACTACAGGTGCCCACCACAATGGCCAGCTAGTTTTTCTTTTCTTTTCTTTTTTTGAGACAGAGACTCGAGCTGTCACCCTGGATAGAGTACCATGGCATCGTAGCTCACAGCAACCTCCAGTTCAAGCAATCTTCTTGCCTCAGTTTTTCTATTTTTAGTAAATCCCATCTCACTCTTGCTCAGGCTGGTCTCAAATTCCTAAGCTCAGGTGATCCACCTGCCTCAGCCTCCTAGAGTGCTAGAATTATAGGCATGTGCCACCGATCCCAGCCTTAGCAAGATAGCTTTCTAAATATTAAACCAGGCTGGGGACTGGTGGCTCACCCCTATAATATAGCTATCCATGAAGAGCCAGACTAGGGGGATCAAAAGCAGTTCATGTGAGGGGTACGTGCTCCGAGTGCATGCCAATGAGCAGGGGACCCTACCATCCAGCTCCTTCTCAATGGAGTCCATCCTGTGTGTGACTTCATCCTGCAGAGACTCCACATGGGTCAGCAGGTTAAACTGCCACTGGTGCTGGGAGCTTAGCAGACCCTCTCCACCTCTGTCCAGCAGCTTCTGAGCAGGGCTTTCCTCAGGTAGAACCTTTTTGGAAACATATTCTCTCACCTGGGAATGCAGTGGCATTTAAGTTACTATGCAGAGATAGACCCAACCCCTTTTCAACCATCCAGTGTTTGCAACCATCGGAAAAACCAGCTACAGTTTGAATACTCCAAATCCCTATCTCCCTTTCTTCCTTCCCAGACGGGAACTAGATAGAAGCTGCTATGCCAATCCCAACCACCTCAGGGCAACACAGCTGCTTCCCACTAACTAGCCCAATGCCCAGCCTGAATGAAGCAGGCCTCACAGAATAGCTTCCAGAGTCATAGGATCTGACCAGAGCAGGGCTAGTGTAGACAAACTTATCTGTGACTCCCACATACAAGGTTTAAATCTCAGCTCTATCTTCTGAATGTGTGACCCTAGATGAGTTACTTCACCTTTCTGAGCCTATGTTTCCTCAGCTGGAAGGTAGAGGCAGAAAAAACCTACTTTGAAGATTCATGAGGATAGAACAGGATAAGGCATATAAAAACAATGCCAGCTAATAGTCAGCTCATTGTCAATGGAAGAGATTCATAGCTCTGGTTACCCTGCTTAGACCCAGTTCTTCTCTGTACGTCAGACGCTTCTAGGAAATCGGCTTCGTCCACAGACAGGACTGCAAACCTTTTTGGGGGGGTTGGCTTCCCAATTTTTCATTCATTCATTTGAAATGCAATAGATTCTAGCTAATATTTACTTAGTGCTTACTATGTGCAAAAAACAATGTGCTCAGGGCTTTTCACAAATACAATGCACAGTAACTGAGGGGCACTGTCACTGGCCCTGTTCTGCAAGTGAGGAAACAGGTCTGATTAGAGAGGTAAAGTAAGCTGCCCAGAATCACAGTGAGGAGCTGAGCCCAGAACTATCTGGGTCTGTCTCAAAAGCCTGTGTCCTTAACCACTCTTGTCCAAAACTGTGTTGACATGGACAATGACACAAGGATAAATGAGGTACCATCCCCAAATTTGAAGGGTTTATAATCTAGGATGCTCCCTTCTAGCAATATGCAACAATGTACTTAATGCTGGAGATAACAATTCAAAGGATCAAGTCTGTGAAGTAAGGATGGCAAAGGTGGAGAAGCCCTCAGATCACACAAAGCCTCGCTGACAACTGAGGATAGGGCACAAGAGTAGTGGACAGTTAAAGATGGAAATATCAGCAATGACACAAGGGGGGTTCCAGAAGAGAACAACTTGAATAGCAAAATACTGAGTAGCTCTTGGGAAAACTGATCAAACCAGCAAGTATCTTGCCAAATGAGCTCTTCTTACCACAGGGCTGCAAAGTTAGAAGTCAAAGTAACCATCATACAACTGGATTGAAAAAAGTGAAAAAAATTATGCCTAACAAAACACTTGACTTATTTTTTGCTCATGCCAAGAAGTGGCATCTAGGTGCAATTATAATATAAACTGCCTTAAAGAAAAGATGAATTCTCCTAACCCCTTGCTCCTTAATACTTCCCATCTCTCCAGCCCCCACCCTCAGTTACCAAGCCATTTTGTGGGCATTTCCTAGAACCAGTGATCTTTGGCTTAAGTGAGTGGGCTATCCTGACTTTGCACCCATTTTAGCAGATCAAAATCTATCTATCATAAGCACATTTAAATATAGTTTTATTACTAAACATCTTTCACATTTAACCCTAGGAGAAGAACTTATAAGCAATCAAACCTGAATGAAGGACGGGTAGCCACAAACCTTTGGGGAGCTGGGTTTGGAGTCACTGTCCCTCCTGCTCCTGTCTTGGTCTAGAGGCCAGCCCAGGCGTGGGGAGAGGGAATCATCCCCATTCTCATGAAGGGGGTTGACTGCATCATCGAGGGCAGCACCTCGCGTCTCCACCACCAGCTTCTGCTCCACAGCAGGGTAGTAGGCGCGGGGCTTCTGGTAGCAGTGCTCGCTTGTGATATAGGACTCCTCCGCAGACCTAGTCAAGGGTAGGGCCAGGGACAAGGGCTTCTCCATTGCCCCATTCAAAGTTCTATAGCTTGGGGCTTCCTCCTTGCTTCTGGTGTCAGTGACGCGGATAATTTTGGAATGAGGTCTCCCTTCCCCCGAGTGCTGTTTCCAAGGCTGGCACCACAGCTGCAGGTCAGGATGCTCCCTGCTTCTGTTGGGAGGGCAAACAGGAAAAGGACTTTAGAGCAACTTGCACCATTGCAGGGGCTTCCCAGTTCCCAAATACCTTCCCATAGGGAGAGCAGCTCCCACCTGGGTGAACTAACCATGAACCACTGTTTGCTAAGCAGGGTATATGAATCTTCAGTCTCTTAAGAAATCACTCCCAAGTAAACTCCCACCATAGACATACACATTGGGTGAAACTGGACTTACAGTCGAAGATCTGACTGCATTTCAACTCCACTGCCAATCAGCAGTGCAGCTGGGACAACTCACTCAATCAGCCTCATTTCTGTTCCTTCCTCTATGAAACTAGGCTAATTATACATCTGCCACCAACCCCTGAGTTTTATAAAGGTTAAGTGCATTAATCTGAATGGCAGTACTATGTTGGTGATAAAGTGTTCTTCAAATGTGGCTTATAAAAAATAACTTTAATAATAAACCATCACAATGATACTGGGATACAATGGCACTTGATTACAAAAATGTAATGACAACCTGGGGAGAAAAAAAACCAAACCAACTGTCATCTATGTATAAGCCATTAATAATGAAGTTTCTAAAATTTCTTCCAAAATCATTTATTCTCACCCTTACAAAGACAAAAGCTTGTTATTTGGAAAGAATAGAGATTCTTATCCTTTATAGGACCACAGGTTCCTCTGAGAATCTGTTGAAGGCTGTGCCTATGTACAGGTGTACGTATGACTCTGAAGGTGACTTTCAAGTTTCCCAGAATCATTCAATGCTTGAGTTTCAATCCAACAGAGGGTCATTAAACTCACTGGATCATAATCAATTGTGAAAGAGAAAAAATAAAGAATAGTAGCAAAAATATCAGAACACACTATCCTGAATAAAAGTAGACTTGTTTTGTGAAATTTTAGCTTCAGTTTTATGTGTGACATTATACATATTTCTTTACTATAGAATATATATTTTTTAAAGTTTACAAGTCACTACTTTCTTGGGCAGTGCTTGTGGCTCAATGAGTAGGGTGCTCATTGATAGACTGAGGGTGGTGGGTTCGAACCCAGCCTTGGCCAAACTGAACAAAAAAGTAGCCAGGCATTGTGGGTGATAAAGTGAGACTCTGTCTCTAAAAAAAGTAAAAGTCTCTTACTTTCTTTTGTCTCATGTCACCCTTGGTAAAGTGCCGTGGTACCATAGCTCACAACACCCTCAAACTCCTGGGCCCAAGCAATCCTCTTGCCTTAGCCTCCTGAGTAGCTGGGGCTACAGCTGCCTGCCACAATGCCTAGCTAGTTTTTCTGTTTTTAGTTGAGACGGGGGGGTCTCACTCTTGCTCAGGCTGGTCTCGAACTCCTGAGCTCAGGCAATCTATACCCACCTCGGCCTCCCAGAATGATTACAGGTGAGAGCCTGGCAGCCTGAAAGTCACTACTTATTTTTTCTTTTCTATGATCAAAGTGACTACGGGGAAAGTCACTACTTTAGATAAACTTCACCTTTAACTCTTCTGTACCACCCAAAACGTCCCATTATAACCTTTGAGCACTGAACAAAAGGAGCAAAGAAAGGAGGGATGCAAGGTAAAAAGGAAGGAGGAACTGCAGAAAAAGGACTTCTTGACTAAGGTCTGCCAGCTCCCAGCATAGTTGGTGTTAGTGCCCTCCAGGAGATGTTTGGAAAGAAGTGGGAGGAAAGAGAGGTGCCAGCTTTTGGATTGTCACAGTGCCTGAGGGGACCACGCACATTTAGTTCACAGAAGCTAGGGTCACTAAAACATCCTGTAATACTCAGACAATCCCACACAAAGAAGGAATCGTGCCATAGTAGAATTGCCAACAATGCCTTCCCAGTAACCAGTAAGAAACTCTGAAAGCAGATGAGCAGCTTAATCCACCAGCAACTCCTGCACATGGGTACCCCTGCCTCTTACCTGAAGCCTTCCTGTAAAAGTAGAATTAGCCATAAGCTTGATGACTTAGAGTGATGTTGCAGAACCCAAAATTCTGCTCCCAAGCGCCTGCAACTATCCTTTCCCAGCTCCCCCACTCCAGTAACCCATATCACTCTTGTCTAATGGGAAGGAAGGGAAACAACTGGCATCAAGGCAGCTGGGGTTCCGGGGCCACCTCCAGGGAGGGTATCAGTCTGTACTAGGACCAACCCAAGACCCCAAATACACCTGTGAAATCACAGCTGATGAGGGAAGTGGGAGTCACTGTTAATGTTCAAGTCCACTGTCACCTGAAACCTGTTAACATGGAGTACATGAGTCACAGTCTATTAGACCTGCTCTTCATAAACATCACAAAGTCTTTGCCTCCTCCCTCCTAAAATGTTCACCCTTCCAGCTGAAATCTGAAGGTGTTCCTGTTTCTCTCAAGGACAAGCCTGGTCTTACCCACTAAGCCATGTCAATAATGAAGGTATGAACAGCCATCTAGCCATGATTTTTATGACAGATGCTCTGAAATCACTCCCAGTTTTATTGTTAATTCATGGGTCACTTGGGAACAATATTTCTGAGAAAGAAGACCCAAAGCCCATGACAGCATAGAATATCTATGTATACACAGACATGCTGGGGCCAACCCTTCTCCCCTCCCCATTTTTTTCTCCATTTATGATAACTAACAAGATCTCCCTTCTGAATTGCTAGAAGTCAGACTTAATTCCAGAACAAAGTCCCTTCTACAAAGATGGAGGCTCTAAACTGCAATCCAGAAGGGACAAGTCTCCAGAATAAGAGATAAGGCCAAGAGCACTGGCATTTCAATAAGAAAAATGACAATACCATCTGATAAAATCCTCAAATGAAAAGAAATATAGCAAAATTTCTAATCAGGAGCATCCCTGAGGTTTTCCTAGGCCCTCACATAAGCCATTTGATTCAGTTATTTCAGCAGATGCTGTCATAGTGACTTGAACTGCCCAGCATACATCCTCCCCTTCTCCTCTTATACCCACCCCAACCCCTACTCCTGAGTTTAAGCTAGGCAGGTGGCCATCTGGCTAGCCCTCCCCTTTTTACCTTTCCACCTACAGGGGGCTGGAACTTCAATTATACAAATAAAGGTAGTCCCCAAGAGACTGCCAGAGCCATAGACAGAAAGAAACTAAGTTTCTGGCTCGGTGCCTATAGCTCAACCGGCTAGGGCACCAGCCACGTATACCTAAGGTGGCAGGTTCTAATCCCCAGCCCGGACCCGCCAAACAACAATGACAGCTGCCACCAAAAAAAAGGGCCGGGTGTTGTGGCGGGCGCCTGTGGTCCCAGCTACTTGGGAG
>NW_003852420.1:17824641-17828431 GCF_000181295.1 Otolemur garnettii | reverse complement strand
AAAAAAAAAAAGAAACTAAGTTTCCAAGTCCAAAGATAGACAATCCTAGAGAAAGGCCACCGACCTAGCCTAGACTCCTGGCTACCCCTGAAACATTCATCATGTGAAAAAGCAACTTCCATTTTGTTTAAGCCTCTATTTTGGAGGTCTTTGATAGCAGCTTAGCTTTTACCCAAACCAAGATAGACCCTTTCTAATGTTCCCTCCTGGACAACTCCCTGTCATACCAGAACTCAAAGCCAGGCTTCTGTGTGCCTGAGTATAAAAGAAAGCAGGCTCCTACCCTGCCACCTTATGGCTCTGATGCTCTGCTCTGCCTGATACCAGGAGGCCTCCAGGACTAATGAACATGAAGGAAATCTTGTTGAAGAGTAGCCCATCAAGTCTTAACTCATGTGTGACACAGTCTGTCACTGTTTATAATTTAACCAAAACAGCCTCCTAAGAGAAGGCTCGGGGAGAACTTCAGGAGGGATTTTATAGATAAGAAGCAGGCCCTGCCACAGACTATACTAATTCCAATAGCAAGTTCACAAGGCCATGCAGTACTGCTGAGAAGAGGCAGTTAGAAAGGTATAAAACAAGTATCTGGGCTCGGCGCCTGTGGCTCAAGTGGCTAAGGTGCCAGCCACAAACACCTAAGGTGGCGGGTTCGAATCCCCAGCCCGGGCCTGCCAAACAACAATGACGGCTGCAACCAAAAAATAGCCTGGCGTTGTGGCAGGCACCTGTGGTCCCAGCTACTTGGGAGGCTGAGGCAGGAGACTTGCTTGAGCCCAGGAGTTGGAGGTTGCTCTGAGCCGTGAAGCCATGGCACTCTACCCAGGGGGACAGCTTGAGGCTCTGTCTCAAAAAAAACAAACAAAAAAAAACAAGTATCTGATAGGAGCCAGGACTAGGATTCTAGCCCAAGCTCCACCCTGGAAATCATGAAAGAGTATCTGCTCCACTCAAGGCCCCACTGCCGTATTTGGTAAAGTAGGAGTAGATTATAAAAGGCAACACACCCAGTAAGAGCCACTCTTCTTCATTAGACCTTACATGAACTTGGGTCATCTAACACGTAGAATGCAACCACAGAAGGGAATTCGTGCTTAATTTCACTCCTCAGACTTCAGGCCATTAAAAGCCAGAAGTCAGCTCCAAAAGGCCTACAACTTATCTGTATCCACAAACCATCAAGAAACATATTTACTGAGCAACCACTATACTAGAAATAGTCTCAAAATAATACCTTTTGTTTACCAATCAAGAATGTTTAGAATAAAAGTATGAACAACCTGCAACATATATATACCATGTGATTCAGCTTTAAAAAGGACATTCTGACACATGATACAGCACGGATGAACCTTAAGGACATTATGCAAAGTGAAATAAGCCAGTCACAAGCAGCTAAGTGCTATATGACTTCACTTACATGAAGTATCTAGAGAAGTTAAATTCATAGAGACAGAAAGTAGAACAGCAGTTGCCAGAGGCTGGGGTGACAGGGATATGGGGAGTTAATAGGTACAGAGTTTCTGTTTTATAAGATGAAGAATTTGGAGATTGGTTGTGCAACAATGTGAATGACTTTATAGTACAGAGATACATGCTTAAAAATGGTTAAAATGGTAAGTTTTATTATGTAAATATTACCACACTTAAAAACAAATAAAAAACCATTAACTGCATACCAAAAGAAAAAACAAACCAAACTAGATATACCCTGTCTTGATCACGGTAGTGGCTGCATGGGTGCAGATATATGGCAAAACTCAACAAACTCTTAAAATAGATGAACTTAATTATGTGCAAAATATTCCTCAATAAAGTTCATTTTTTTACAAGTAGAATGTTTCTGGTGTAACTGAGAATTTCTATAAAGGTCTCAATCTCAGTCTCACAATTAATTTCATGACTTTCCAATTTCTCAAATTTATCCTGCCCCCAGACCAGGCCAACCAGACCCCTTCCCATAGCACCATCCACACTTACTGCAAGATGCTCATCTTGAGCTGTAGGCCGTGCAGAACCTCGATCACTCTCTGCACATCACCAAGAAGCTGGTGAGTCGCCACAATCTTCTTAGCATTCTGATGGGAGTAATTCTCCTCTAGAAATGTCAGGCCATGCATATGTCCCCTGCTCAACCACTCCTTGTCATACCAGTACTTGAAACCAGGCCTCTGACCTAAACCAGTGACAATGACAGGGTTACAATGAGTCCTGAAAGAATCACTATTCACGATTATCAAACTACTGGAAGGATAGATAAGTGTGTTCACTTTGTTCATTTATTCATCCAGTGTACATTTACTTTTCACCTATTATATTCTGGGCTCTCTAGTAGGTGCTGGAGACATAGCAATGAGAAGACATGTACACTTCCTGATCTCCTGGAACTGGCCAGAGGTGGGGTGGGAACCTGGATTATTTCTACATGTAAATAGTATCATTCCTCCCTTACTTACCTTCCACTGCCTCCTATTATTCACTGAAGCAAGCCCAGAGCCCCATCCCTGCCTTGGTGAGGCCCACAGGACCCAGCTCCTTCCTGCCCTCCTCTTCCCTTACAGGGGGCCTCCCTTCAGTTTCTAGAAGATATTAAACTCTTGCTCTAGCAGCACCCTACGGTATGGAACCCTACTCCTCAAGGTCTTTGTAGGGTTGGCTCCTTCTCAGGGAGGCCTTACCACCTCCCAAAGTTCATAGAGCCTTGTCAGGGCCTCCTACACATTCCTAAACTTATTTCTCCCTCTCACAGCTTTCTTCACTATCTAACACAGCCTGATTATTTGAACTTATTTTAACATCTGTTTCTGACCCAGCCTGGCCTTCCTATCTATCTCCATGTCAGGCAAAAGCTATCTTCAGTGGATTTACCAATGAATGGAAAGAAGGTACAAGTGTACCATCCCTACAGATGATCAGGTCCCCTTAACTGGATGGCTTCAGTGGTCCTGTTCATTACAGGGTCCCTCAGGAACTACTGAAAATATAAGCACATATGACTCAGAAATACTCTTTGCTCTCAAACCCCAGAGAACAGGTTTCAACAGACTGTTGTTTACCTGTCATTATCTATAAAAACCCTGAAAAACCCAAGTAATCCCTATCAAGGTCTTTGGGCCCTTTCTAGCTTTACTAATGTATATGGTAGGGATATGCCTTAATCCTATTGAAAACATGTTTAAGTAACCTTTAAAAAGACCCTGTTGGGCTAATCTTTTGGCCCAACCCACTGCAGAGTCAAACCATCTATAAATGCAGACCCTGCAACACATTCAGTGCCCAGTTCAAGGAAGAGTCTATTTGCAGTCTTGGCAATTAAAGTTACAGAAGTTCAAACGTACACAGGATTGGATGAGGATGGTGTGTGTGATCTCTAAAGAGAGAAATGTGGAAAGAAAGACATGGTGGACAAAAAAGATTTTTAAAAGATACCCTAAAGAGCCCTCAATATTATGTGAGGGAACCTCAGAGGCAGCTGCTGCAGGTAGTGGCCTGCACAACAGGATTCAAAGCAGTACTTTTTATTTCACAAGACAAAGGTAAATGACAATGGTCCTCTTCACTTGTCTGGTATTAACTGATGGAATGATCTTGAGCAAGTCATGTGCCTTCTGGGCCTGTGTCTGCTCACCTGTCTGATCTTCTGGCTACATTCTCTCCTTGGGATAAAGGCATAAACAGAGGCTGATTCTTCTCTGCCTATTGACTAATCTAGTACATGGAGATATCATTTACAAAAGAGGTCATCAGGCCCCAGCAGGACCTGCTTGACGGAAAATGATATGATCGGCTC
>NW_003852420.1:17808160-17824372 GCF_000181295.1 Otolemur garnettii | reverse complement strand
AAAATGATATGATCTGTGGTGACCAGTCCCTTCCTACACAATCAGCAAAATCAAGAGATTTGGTCCTACAAGCCATTTCCAACTTTAATTTGCTTTGTGAGGTTAGGAATGTCATTTATATCCTCTGGACATCAGTTTCTTCCTCATAAGCAAAAAGGCAGTAGAAGCTCCCACCCAGCACACCTCATAGGACCAGAATAAACACAGAAGCAGAAGCTATGTGGGAATCAGGGGGCTGGAACGGAGGGAGAGACCTTGCAGGTGCTGATGGGAAACAATGTCACCATCCCATTGACAGCAAAACCACAAGCACATATTTATAATCCACCCCTTCAAGAAATGGGCACCCAAGTGAACCCTATAGCCATGAAACTGATTGATCTTACTAAGGAATTCAGTCACTGCTGAGTGGCAGCAGGCTCTAGACAGCCATGCCTTTCCCCTTCCCTTCAAGGGCACATCTCCCTTTCATGTGGCAATGATGCAACAGAGGACAGATGTTGCCACAGGAAGCAGAGGCAAGTTTCTAACCTTCCAACAGCCCCCAAAAGCCAAGGACAGAGCCCACATGGCCATCCTCATGAGCTCTCAAGGAAAAAAATGCTCACTTCAGCAGGACAGTGCAGAGAAGATTAGCACAGCCCCAGCGCAAGGATGACACCACATCTATCAAGCATTCCCTATTTATTATAGCGTTTTAGTTATGCAGGATGAAACTTCTACAGATATGCCAAACAACATAATGCTTATAGTTAATAACACTACATTGTACACTTAATTTGTGAAGAGGGTAAACTTCATGCCTTTTTTTGTTGCTGTTGTTTAACCACAATTAAAGAAAGTTCTAGTTCTCAAGGCCAGGCCTTCACACACATTCTCTTACTGCTAAGTTGGGGACAGCTGGCCACTGGGTGGACTAGCAACAGAGACGAGAAGTCAGAGTCTAGCGATGCTGAAGAAATGAATCTCAAGATCACAAACATTTAGGATGACTCACAGCCAGCTGTGCTAAGGAAAAGGCTACATACTGTTAATATCCCTGACTCCAGAAATCTCTACCTGGAGGGTCTTGGCAAACATAACAGGTGTATTTCTCGGGCACATTTTCTTCCAGTAATCCCATGCAGACCCCATGCTGCCAGCACTGGCATTCTTCACACTGTTAGAATTAAAGAAGCAATAAAAATTAAACTCAGAAGGTGTCCTCCATCCAAAAGTAAGACCACCTGCTAGGGGAACAATTTGGGAGGGCAGGAAGGAGGTAGAAGAGAGGATCACTCCCTCCTGACTAATGGGGAACTGAGCTGTAGTCACACATCTAGACCTGCATTATCCAGTATGACAGCCACTGACCACACGTGGCTCTACAATAACAAGTCTGGGTGGTGCCTGTGGCTCAGTGGTAAGGCCCCAGCCCTATATACCGAGGGCAGCGGGTTCAAACCCAGCCCTGGCCAAACTGCAACAAAAAATAGCCAGGCATTGTGGTGGGCACCTGTAGTCCCAGCTACTCGAGAGGCTGAAGCAAGAGAATCACCTAAGCCCAGGAGCTGGAGGTTGCTGTGAGCTGGGACGCCACAGCACTCTGCCGAGGGTAATAAAATGAGACTCTGTCTCTACAAAAAAAAAGAAAGAAAGAAAGAAAGAAAGAAAGAAAGAAAGAAAGAAAGAAAGAAAGAAAGAAATTAACAAGTACAGTTACAATTTTAGTTCCTCAGTGCCATAAGTCACAGTTTAAGTGCTCAAGAGCCACATGAGGGTAGTGGCTCAGTGCACTACATTTATAAGTACTAAACAGTAGTGATCACAGAATAATGACTGTTTTCACTCTAATTTCTGTAAGTTATACTTTTCTGACCACTTTATGAGAATCAAGTAACAACTACTGAGATTCTTAGAGAATAGCTAACTTCATACGACAAAAAACTGAGTTTGAAATATAGCTTAGACACTCATTAGCTGTGTAACTGTGCATAAGACACTTCTCCCAAGACTTCAGTTCCCTAATCAGCTAAACGGGATACTTTCCTAACTCCATCCAATCCCCACCCCAGGACTGTTTGTGAGGGTTCATGTGTAAAAGCTCCTAGCATATGGCTCGGCACCTGTGGCTCAAGCGGCTAAGGTGCCAGCCACATACACCTAAGGTGGCGGGTTTGAATGCAGCCCGGGCCCGCCAAACAACAATGATAGCTGCAACCAAAAAATAGCCGGGCATTGTGGCAGGCGCCTGTGGTCCCAGCTACTTGGGAGGCTGAGGCAGGAGACTTGCTTGAGCCCAGGAGTTGGAGGTTGCTGTGAGCTGTGATGCCATGGCACTCTACCCAGGGTGACAGCTTGAGGCTCTGTCTCAAAAAAAAAAAAAAAAAAAGCTCCTAGCATAGAGCCCAGCTTTAGGTAATAAGCTCCTACTACTGACTACTAAGGGCAAGACAATTCACTCATGGAGTAATCTGATGTTAGCACTTCACATTTATTCTCTCTAATCCAGGGTGTCCAATCTGTGCCCACAGGCAGGTTATTTGAGGACTGTTTTGCTTATCTGTTGTATCAGATATCATATAAAGTATGCATGGACCTTTTCTTTTGTTCATCAGCTGTCATTAGTTTTGTGTATTTATTTATTTGGAGACAGAGTCCCATTCTGTCGCCCTCAGTAGACTATCATGGTGTCACAGCTCACAGCAACCTCCAAAACCACTTAGGTGATTCCCCTGCCTCAGCTTCCTGAGCAGCTGGGATCACAGGCACCCACCACAACGCCTGGGTATCTTTCACTGCAGTCTGGCCAGGAGCCAGATTCGAACCCGCCACCCTTGGTATATGGAGGCAGGGCTAGAACCCAGGAGCCTCGGTGTATGGGGCTAGCGCCCTACTCACTAAGCTACAGGCACCGAGCCAGCAGTGTGAATGTACTTAATGCCACTTATTTTTTAAATGGTAACTTTTATGTTATGCATATTTTGCCACAATTTTAAAGGAGAAATATATTTGTTAGCTACAGAATGTTTCCAGGATACACAAGAAACTTGAGGATAAAGGTTTCTACTAGGGAGAGAGGGAGAGAGGTAGGAGAGATAAGGAGGGAATAAGATTTTTTTCTCTGTATGCCTTTTATACTTTGAACTATGCGGATGCATTAGCTAGCAACAAATAAACCACATGAATTTAAAAATAAACAAAACTTTAAAATGTGCTTCTTGTTAAAACTTCTATGTAATTCTTATTGGAACTGTGCCCTTAAGATACAGTATATTTGCTGTTTGAGACCCTAGAATCTAGGGCAAAGGTTGGCAAGGTTTGGCATGGGCCAAATCCAGCTTGACTTGTTTTTATAAACCAAGTATTATACAAACACAGCCATGCTCATTTGTTTTATGTACTTCCTACAGCTGCTTGGGGCCGAGTTGAATAGTTGCAACAAGATCACATGGCCCTCAAAGCCTAAAATATTTATCTGGCGATTTAAGAACAAGTTGCCAAAATCTACTCTAGAGTAATTAAGATAATTTAAATATCATGTGTTTCCTGATGCTCACTTTCTATGTGGTACCCAGATTTCTCAAATATTCATAATTATTAAATAGGATATTAAACTCCCAGTGATTTAAATTAGCACTGGCTGGCAAATAAAATCAAATAGCAATATGATTAAATAACACTACTACCAACCAAATAACAAAAATCAAAGAAAATTATTTCTCAAAAGTAATCCATGGACAACTAGAAAACAAACTCTAAATGTATTCCAGAATTGTTCAAAATATCAATTTAAGTTAAAAATTTCAGAAAAAATTACTCATCTCTTCCTATATAAACAGGGAATGCACTTTTAAAAAGTTTAAATTGGGCTAGGCATAGTGGCTCATGCTTGTAAATCTAGAACTTTGGGAGGCCTAGGCAGGAGGACAGATCTCTTAAGCCCAGGAGTTCAAAACCATTCTGGGTGACATAGCAAGACACCTACCTCTAAAAATTCTTTTTTAAAAACTTAGTTGGGGGCTCAGTGCCTGCAGCTGGGCAGCTAGGGCGCCATCCACATACACCAGAACTGGCAGGTTCGAACCCAGCCCAGGTGTGCCAAAAAACAATGACAACTACAACAAAAAAATAGCCAGGCATTGTGGTATGTGCCCGGTAGTCCCAGTTACTTGGGAGGCTGAGGCAAGAGAATCACTTAAGCCCAAGAGCTGGAGGAGGTTGCTGTGAGCTGTGACCCCACAGCACTCTATCAAGGGTGACATAGTAAGACTGTGTCTCAAAAAAAGAAAAAAAAACAAAGCAAAAACCACACACACAACTTAGTTGGGGGCTGGGCACAGTGGCTCATGCCTATAATCCCAGGACTCTGGGAGACTGAGTCGGGTAGCTTGCCTAAGCTCTGGAGTTTGAGACCAGCCTGAGCAAGAAAGAGATTCCATCTCTAAAAATAGCCAGGCACTGTGGTGGCACCTTTAGTCCTAGCTACTAGGGAGGCTGAGGCAAGAGGATCACTGGAGCCCAAAAGTTTGAGGTTGCTGTGAGCTATGATGCCACAGCACTCAAGGGCAACAAAGTGAGACTCTGTCTTTAAAAAAAAAAACCTTAGTTGAGCATGGTTGTACACGTGATCACAGTGTACCCACAAGTTTGAGGTTGCAGTGAGCTATGATCATGCCACTGCATTCTAGTCTAGGTGATACAGCAATACTCTATCTCAACAATAACAACAAAAAAGTTTAAATCATATTTGTTCCAGTTGGTTCCCTATAAATTTATGCCTCATGCTAAAGTCACTGTTCATAATGACAACGACAGAAACTTGCTCATAATCCAAAACCAACTAGCCATTCTTGGTTCAAGTGGACAGCAGAGAACAAAAGCCAAGGAGCTTTAAAGTGAGCTTAACACCACCATCCCAGACACAAGCCTTGAGGAGAGCTGGGAGGAAGGCCACAGTGGAGCCTGGGAAGGAGGACATTAAGTGAGCTCCTATTAGGTAACAGCTGGTGTGACCCCCAATTGCTCCAAATCTAGTTTCTTCATCTAGCAAATAATGTAAGGTGACCAGACGTCCAGCTTTTGGTGGGATGGTCCCCATTTTTAACAATTTGTCCCACGTCCTGTGGCATTTTTAAAAAGTCCCAATTTTTAGAAAGAATGCACGGCAAGCTAGGGAAAGGCAGAACAACAGGAAAGGAATATATGGTTTTCAGCTGCTGAAAAGGTTAATGTAACTCCATTTGGGAATGAAGAGGTTAATGTAACTTCATTTGGAATAGAAAGGCTAATGTAAACTCCCTACACCCCTCCTGGGCAAGGTCACCCAGGTGGACCAGCTGGACCAGCGCCCTACTCCTCTGAGCCACAGGCTCCGCCCTATACATAATTTTTTTTAATGTATTATATTTGTGAATTGTACTTATGTTGAAATTAAAAATATATATATTACAATACTATTTTTAAATTCTATGAAAATTTTTGTTGCTCTATATAGACCAAATTTTTAATTAAGAAACACCCCCCCACCACCACCACCCCTACAGCCCCATCAATGGTGTCCTGCTTTACCAATGTTAAAATCTAGTCACCTTAAAATAATGGCACATCAAATTTTACCATCAAACCCCCTATGATCCTGTTACTTACAGAACCGTCAATGGTAGCTGGGTGCAGTAGCTTGTGCCTATAATCCTAGCACTTTGGGAGGCTGAGGAGGGTGGATTATTTGAGCTCAGGAGTTGGAAACTAGTCTGAACAAGAGTGACATCCCATCTCTACTAAAAACATAAAAACTAGGCAGGTGCTGAGGAGGGTGCCTATAGTCCCAGCTACTCGGGTGGCTGAGGCAAGAGTTTGAGGTTGTAGTGAGCTATGATGGAGTTGGAGACCAGGCTGAGCAAGAGTGACACCTCATCTCTACTAAAAACAGAAAACTAGCCAGGTGCTGTGGAGGGTGCCTACAGTCCCAGCTACTCGGAGGCTGAGCCCAAGAGTTTGAGATTGCTGTGAGCTATGATGATATCAGGGCACTCGACCCTAGGGCAACACAGTGAGACTGGCTCAAAAAATAAATAAATAAATAAATAAATACCCTACTGCTTTTACTTGTTATACGCTTTGGGGTTCTATGAAATAATTTATTATGAAAAATGGTTTCTGATGTTAAAAATAGTTTGAAAAGCACTGAATCAAGGTATACTAACAGTCATAAATATCCAGTACTACTTGAGACCATTCATGTATCCCTGAATCTGAGAGGTTACTATGAGGCTATAAAAAAAAAGGAAGACATTCTTTCAACATTAAATGTTGTGTTGGGGCTCAGCTCCTATGGCTCCAGCAGCTAAGGCGACAGCCACATACACCTGAGCTGGTGGGTTCGAATCCAGTCTGGGTCCACCAAACAACAACAGCTGCAACCAAAAATAGCCAGGTGTTGTGGCAGGTGCCTATAGTCCCAGCTACTTGGGAGGTGGAGGCAGGAGAATCGCTTGCGCCCAGGAGTTGGGGATTGCTGTGAGCTGTGATGCCACAGCACTCTACCCAGGGCAACAGCTTGACACTCTGTCTCAAAAAATAAATAAATAAATAAATGTTGTGTGGGTAGGCTGGCACCTGTGGCTCAGTGGGTAGGGCACCGGCCCCATATACTGAGGGTGGCGGGTTCAAATCTGCAACAAAAAAATAGCCAGGCGTTGTGGAGGGTGCCTGTGGTACCAGCTACTTGAGAGGCTAAGGCAAGAGAATCACCTAAGCCTAGGAGTTGGAGGTTGCTGTGAGCAGTGTGATGCCACAGCACTCCTCTGAAGGCGATAAAGTGAGACTCTGTCTCTATGGAAGAAAAAAAAAAATGCTGTGTAGGTACATATTGGTGGTGATGGTGAAGGGTTGGTCAGCCAGCCTAGACGATGCCCTTGTTTCCAAAGCAAATGTGATTAACTTCTCACGGTAAATACAAATCCCCATAGCAAAGGCAGTGTAGGGAAAAGAGTCCTTGACTGGGTGTTGAGTTCAAATCATAACTTAATAACTTATTTAATGAATCTAAAACCATGAGCAAATCACATCTTTATAATTTTGTTTTCCCAAATAAATGACTTGAAACAGCCTTGTTAGAGGTGAAATGGCATTTATGCATATACTCTAGAAACTTTAAATCACTACTCAACTATACACAGTTGCTACTATTAACAAAAACAGTACTACTGTAGTACACCTGTACTATGGAATACCACTTGGCAATAAACTACTGGGAATAAACTTGGGAATAAACTATTGAAACATACAACTACTTGAATGAATCCAAAGGAAAGTATATGTAGTGAAAAAAGTCACTCTCAAGCAGATCCACATGATCCCACTAGCCCATAAACATAAAATTATGTAATTATAGAGATGGAAAACAGTTTAGTGATTTCTAGAGGGTCTAGGGATGAAAGAGAAAGGGACAGGGATGGCTCTAGAGAAACATGAGGGAGCCTGTCATAACAGGACACCTGAGTATCTTGATTATGGGAGTATTTGGTTACACAAGGCTATACTTGCAACAAAACTGCATACATGTATGAATGAATACATGTATATAACTGTATATATATATGTATATATATGAATACATGTATATAACTGGTAAAATCTAAATAAGCTCTATAGATTGTGCTAATGTCAATTGGTTTCTTGATTTTGATATTGTACTATGGTTGTGTGTGCTGCTGGCATGGGAGAGGGACTGGTGGAGGAGTTCATAAGACTTCTCGTATATTTCTTTGCATCCTGCTACAAATCTATAATTATTTCAAAATAAAAGTGGGGGGGGAAGCACTGGAAAAATAAAAGCAAAAAGCAAGTAGGCCAATTCATTGTCTGGTCCTTCTGAAAATTCAAAGAACTATGGCAAAGCCCTGATGTTTTGTTTTGTTTTGTTTTAAAAAGGAAAGGGGATGGTTGAAGATGAATTCAAAGAAAGGAGGCATAAGTCAACTGTATACTATGTCAAGATCCAAAAGTGAATTTCAAAGAAATCAATGTCATGTCAAGGAAACAGGGCAAGGAAATAATATTCTAACAGAAAAAGAAAGCAAGCCAAGGGGTCTGAGCCTTTTCCTCCTAATCTCAATAGTCTATATAGATTCTTAATAGGTGGTGGGCAGCCACCCTTTTTACTGGGAACTTCCAATCTCATTCACATAATAACAGAGGTGGGTCCCAGGCAGTCTTTTTGGACAATGTGACCCTGTCCACAACCCCCAACCTTTACCATCACCAGACCAGATAACCAGACCTAGGTTGGTATCTGACCCATAACAAAACTCTTCCCGCTCTGGCCGGAGGAGACTATTTCAAAGGCTAATATCTGATCTAAACCTGGCTGGATTTCCTTGCCAAGAATAGCGATTGGGGCTGAGATTCCAACCTCAGACTAGCTTGTCTCTTGAACATAAAATGTAAAACTGGAGAGAGGAAAACGGGTCACAAGTGACCATTTTATTTATCTATTTATTTTTTGAGACAGAGCCTCAAGCTGTCACCCTGGGTAGAATGCCATGGCATCACAGCAACCTCCAATTCCTGGGCTCAAACAATCTCCTGTCTCTGCCTCTCAAGTAGCTGGGACCACAGGCGCCTGCCACAACGCCCAGTTATTTTTTGGTTGCAGCCATCATTGTTGTTTGGCAGACCTGGGCTAGATTTGAACCTGCCAGCTCAGATGTATGTGGCTGGCGCCTTAGCCGCTTGAGCCACAGGCGTGGAGCCCATTTTACATTTTTAAAGAAAATAAGTAGTAAAAAGAAAAAAACCAAATGGACTCCAGAAAACAGCAGGAAATGAGGTAGACCAAGCCCTTTCAGATAGAATTCTAAGTGCCTGAGCCTGGCTACATCCCTACCTCTGGGTTTCAGGACCCAGACTATTTTCCCAACAATATTTGCATTTGCCCTTAAAAGGATCCTAACCAATATAACCATGACTTTTTTTTTTTTTGAGACAGAGCCTCAAGCTGTCCCCCTGGGTAGAGTGCCTTGGCATTACACCTCACAGCAACCGCCAACTCCTGGGCTCAAGCGAGTCTCCTGCCTTCGCCTCCCAAGTAGCTGGGACCACAGGCGCCCGCCACAATGCCCGGCTATTTTTTGGTTGCAGCCGTCATTGTTGTTTGGCGGGTCCGGGCTGGGGTTTCGAACCCACCACCTTAGGTGTACGTGGCTGGCACCTTAGCCAGTTGAGCTATAGGTGCGGAGCCATAACCATGACTTTTTAAAAACTCAGATTCCCAAACCAGCTGGACAGCTGCCAAGACACCCAAGGAATTTATGCCATCCCTTAAAGTCACCCAGACAGCAGCCACTCCACCAGAACTACAGTAGACAGTAAGGGAAGGACGAGAGGCAACCAAGTGCTGGCGAGTGATGGGTGCTCCAAGCAGAAAGGGAGGTTCCACCTTATGGGCACAACTTAAAGATGGAGATAACAGATATAAATGTCAGGAAAATAAAGAACAAGAAACAAGTAACATAATCAGCCTCCATTACTTTTAAAGAAAATTTACCTCAAAGAGAAGATATTGGCCCATAGGAAGATTAAACTGCCACCCCAAAGATTTGAATCCCTGCCATTCAACTCCTTACTTCATGACGAGAGACAAGACCCTTCCCATTTGTGGGTACCAGTTGCCTCAAGCAAAGCATGAGAGGTTTAGACCCAACGACTCCTCAAGCACTCTTTTAGTCTATTAATGGGCTCTTTATGGCAGTCTGGAATTCTAAGGAAGACAAACCAAAAAGCAGAGCTCAGTCCGCCATTGTTAAAACTATTTCCCTGGAGATGCTGATCCAACTTGCCATTGTTGCTGGACTCAAAATTCCCTCCAAAGAGGACCAATTTGTGCTTCTTTAGATCTGTTTCCTAGAAGCTCTACCCACCTGAATCATGAAGTCATTTTCTTCCTGGACCTCACAGATGCAACGGACCACCTCAAAATCATAGCGGTCATCCCCATCAAGTTCCTCATCTGGGTTGGTCGTCACATCAACGTCTTGGCTATACTCCTCGTCACTCCAAAGAAAGCTCTCAGAAGAGGACTCACTCAAATTATCCTCCTCTGGGAGAAGAGAGAAAACTGCAGTCACTATATTAATTCATAGTTACAAAATCTTAAAAGCTCTAGATTGCCGAGCGTGAAAAATGACCTTACAGAATCACTCCTTCACAAACCTCTCAGGGCTCAGGGATAGTGACACTGATCTATTAGGTGGGCCTGTCATTCAGTAACAGCCCAACAAAGTATGCTGCCTGGCAATGAACTGAACTCCATTTCTTTGTTTCACTGAGAGAATGAAGCCCCCAATCAGTGGCTGTTCAAGGAAGCAGAGCTCGCTAGCAAAGGAACTATAACACCCTATAACCACACAGACATCATCCCTATAACTTTTTTTTTTTTTTTTGGAGACAGAGCCTCAAGCTGTCCCCCTGGGTAGACTGCTGTGGCATCATAACTCACAGCAACCTCCAACTCCTGGGTTCAAGCAAGTCTCCTGCCTCCGCCTCCCAAGTAGCTGGGACCACAGGCGCCTGGCTATTTTTTTTTTTTTTGGTTGCAACCATCATTGTTGTTTGGTGGGCCTGGACTGGATTCGAACCCGCCACCTTAGGTGTATGTGGCTGGCGCCTTAGCCACTTGAACCACAGGTGCCGAGCCATCCCTACAACTCTTAACATCCTCAGCCTCACCTCATTGAGCCAATACCTGGCTTACAGTCATTCTGTACCTAGAGCCACCTTTATTTTTATTTTGTATGTATTTTCTTTTAAGACAGTCTCACTTTGTTTACCTCGGTAGAGTACCATGGTATCACAGCTCACAGCAACCTCAGACTCGTGGGCTCAAGCTATCCTCTTGCCTCAGCTTCTCCAGTAGCTGGGACTACAGGTGCCCGCCACAATGCTCAGCTATTTTTTAGAGACAGAGTCTCAACTTTTGCTCAGGTTGGTCCCAAACTCCTGAGCTCAAGGAATCCACATGCTTTGGCCTCTGAGAGTGCTAAGATTACAGGCATGAGCCACTGCACCTGGCCTCCAGAGCCATCTTTCAAGCTCTGTAGGCTTGTAGGCTCTGTAGGCTTATATAAGAAAGGGGAAGATTCCAGGGACAACAAGAACCAGAATCATTAAGTCTTAGTGTCTGACTGGTTATAATCAAGGCTAACTTTTACTAATGCTTAGTCTATACCACTTTTCTTTTTTTCTTTTTTTTTTTGAGACAGAGCCTTAAGCTATCCCCCTGGGTAGAGTGCCATGGCATCATGCTCACAGCAACCTCCAACTCCTGGGCTCAAGTGAATCTACTGCCTCCGCCTCCCAAGTAGCTGGGAACACAGGCGCCCGCCACAACGCCCGGCTATTTTTTGGCTGCAGCCGTCATTGTTGTTTGGCGAGCCCAGGCTGGATTCAAACCTGTCACCTTAGGTGTATGAGGCTGGCGCCTTAGCCACTTGAGCCACAGGCGCCGAGCCTATACCACTTTTCTAATTACAGGCATAGCTCATTATATTGCACTTTGCTTTAACTGTGCTTCAAAGTTACTGGTTTTTACAAATTGAAGGTTTCTGTGTCCAGCAGTTTGTGCTCACTTCGAGTCTGTGTTAGAACTTCTTAGCAAGAAAGTCTTCTTTAAAAAAAAAAAAAAAAAAGGAAGTCTTTTTAGGCAGGGTGCGGTAGCTGGCGCCTATAATCTTAGCACTCTGGGAGGTCCAGGCAAGTGAACTGCTTGAGCTCATGAGTTCAAGACCAGCCTGAGCAAGAGCAAGACCAGCCTTTAAAATCAAAAACAAAAACAAACTAGCTAGGCATTGTTGCACATGCTTGTAGTAGTCCCAACTGCTCAGCAGGCTGAGGTAAGATGTCGCTGGAGCATAAGAGTTTGAGGTTGCTGTAAGCTATGACACAACGGCAGTCTACCAGGGCAACAAAATGAGACTCTGTCTCAAGAAAAAATTTTTAAAAATATTTTTAAATTATGGTATGTGCATTTTTTAGACATAATGCTACTGCGCACTTAACAGTACAGTATAATGTAAACTTAACTTTCACATGCACTGAGAAACCACAAATTCTTGAGACTTGCTTTATTGTGATACTCGCTTTATTGTAAAGGTCTGGGCCTATACCTGCCAAAAAATGATCAGCCCAGGAGAAAGCCTCCTTACCAGATGCTTTTACTTTCCCTTTGTGGTTTCCAGATTCTGAGCCATGGAGCTGCGGGCTCATATGGACCCCAGGCTTGTGTGAGGACCCACACCTGGTAACAGCAAATGCCTTGGGTGGAGAAGGTTCCTGTGAGGTATCACTGATCTCCTCATTGCAAGGACAATCTGGGCAACAGAATCAGGAAGCAATGAGAGACACCTGATATTGTCAGAGCATTAAAAAAAAAATCAATCTCATCCACCAACCAAGAAGCCAAATAGCTTCCCTTGAGCTCAAGGCATCAGGGATAATTCAACTACAAAGAGGTATACAGGGAGATTTAGGGATTAATACTTGCAGCTACCTCCAAGGCTCTCAAACCCAAACACCTCCTCATCATCACCCCACTCCTCTTTTCCTGATAAAATTGCTTTTCTAAGCCAGAAGATACACTAAGAATAAACCGTGGCATCCCTTTAATTCCCAAGGTTGGAACACTGATTTTCTAAATTTTTTGTTGGGACTAGACACATTTTTCTAGAAATGACTCCTTTCACGAAAGCATTCAAAAATGTGTATTTAAGAGTTATATATGTGAACAAATACAGTCATTCACTTGTACATCCACTTATGCTTTGATGCCTTCATATACATATATCAACCTGTGACACACACACTGGCCAATGCAGCCAGTGAGAGGGCTTTTAAACGCCAATCAGGTCTTCTAACACCTGATGAGTAGGCTCCTCCCCTGCCAGGGCCCACACTAGGCTGATCCCTCTGATAAAGGCCAGCTGGTTCCTATACTCAGTGCAGGCTCAGAGACCATCCTGGCAGAAAAAAAAAAACACCTCCCCACCATGATAAGGAAACCTAACAAACTCTCAGAAGAAAAATTACCGGGTTTGGTTTTCTTTTTCTTTTTCTTTTTCTTCTTTGGCTTCACTTTCACAAACTCTTTGAATTTCTTTTCTTTATTCTTTTCCTTATCTTTTGCAGCTAGAATTAAACACAAGTGTTGGCATTTTAATATTTTGTTTTCAATGCAGGGAGATTTATTCTTCGGTAATTACATATGTTCAAAGAACTGGAAAAGGCAGTGGGCCAGTAGCTCAGCTTCCCTTGAGGGCTCAGGAGCTGGCTGCCCAAGGCAGAGCCATTCCTCCCATGCTCAGCCTTTAGAATGATCCTGGTCAACACTCAGATCTAGTGAAACACTCCATGCTGTCTCCTTACGTGCGGTCTAGGGCTGCTTTACACTTCAACAGCAGAATTGAATAGTAAGGACAGAGAGTTTCTGGCCCTCAAAGCTAAAAATATTATCTGGCCCTTTATGGAAAAGTTTGCAAAACTGTATCAGGAGTGCTCAACCTGCAACCTCATGGTGAATTTGAGAGAACTTGTTTATCTGTGGTATCCAATATCATGAAAAGCATGCACAGATTTTTTTTTTTTCTAATCAGCTTTTGGTAGTATTTGTGTAAATTTAATATGTTATCCAAAGACAACTCTTACTCTTCCGATGTGTGGCAGAGGAAAAAAAAGGTTGGATGCCCCTGCCCAGATCATTGCTTTTCAACTTGGCTACATACTGGAATCACCTGAGGAGCTTGTTTAAAAAAAAAAAAAAAAAACCTGAGTGGGGCGGTGTCTGTGGCTCAAAGGAGTGGGGCACCAGCCCCGTATCAGAGGTGGCAGGTTCAAACCCAGCCCTGGCCAAACACGGGGGGTGGGGGGGTGGAAAGAAACCAGGACCCTGAATGTCTGAGGCTCACCCCCAAAGATTCTGCTTTCATTGGCCTAAGATGTGCCTTGGCATCAAGGTTTCTTTTTCTTTTTGTTTGTTTTTTGGCCAGGGCTGGGTTTGAACCCACCACCTCCAACATATGGGGCCGGTGCCCTACTCCTTTGAGCCACAGGCGCTGCCCATTGTTTCTTTTTTTTAATTGAGGCACAATTCACACGACTTAAAAGTAACCACTGTAAAATGAAGAATTCAGATCTGGGCTGAGAATTTCATGAGCCCAGGAGTTGAGGGCTGCAATGATCTAACATCATGCCCCTGTACACTCCAGCCTGGGCAACAACAACAAAAAATCTACAAGAGAACTTAAAGCAATTTGCAAAAACACTCATTTTAAAAATAAGAAACCAAGGCCCAAAGAAACTTGATGACCAAAACAGTCAAATGTCTTTCGAACATCATGAAAGTTAATAATTTTTTTACTTTCCACTGATCCTAGGGGGGAAAAGCTTCTTCAAACACAAAAACCAAAAAACAACCCTCATTTCTGAACATTCTGTTGGCTTAAATCACACTATTAGCCATGATTTCAATTTATTTATTCAACAAATATTTGTATATATACTATATACTTTAGAAGTTGTTTGTTTGGGGTTTGAGACAGAATCTCACTTTGTCATCCTTGGTGGAGTGCCATAGTGTCATAGCTCACAGTAACCTCAAACTCTTGGGCTCAAGCCAATTCTCTTGCCTCAGCATCCCTACGACTACAGGCACCTGTCACAACACCAGGCTATTTTTAGAGACAAAGTCTCACTCTGGCTCAGACTAGTATTGAACCTGTGAGCTCAGGCAATGTATCTGCCTTGGCCTCCTAGGGTGTTAGGATTACAGGCGTTGAGCCACCATGCCAGACCTTACTTTAGAAGTTTTTATAGCTGTGGGCTTCGTTTTAAAAATATAATTAGCACTGGCCCTGGGCACCAGCCTACTACAATCTGGTTCACATAGCCTACTCTGAGAAACATCCAGCTCCTAGGAGGTACCTGAGCAGGACTCTAATAAGGTCACTAAAGTGGTGCCCTGCCCTGTAGGAACAGGAAACCCCACATGGGAGTTTCTTCCTAGGTGGCAAATGGCCAACTAGCCTTCCTTAGGCTGTTACTTTTAGCTCAGTGCACCAAGTGCACAGCTAGACTGCCTGCTGCTAAGAGTAACAAAGCCATAGTCTAATATTAAATTCAGTGGCCATTGGCCACATGTAGCTGAGCACCTGAAATGCAGCTAGTCTAAACTGAGATGTTCATTAATTATAAAATACCTACTGAATTTTAAGGAATATGAAATAGTGTGTTCATGATTTTTATATTACTGGTACATATTGAAATGAGTGTATTTTGAATATACTAAGTTAAAACATATTATTAAAATTAATTTACAAGCCAGGAACAATGGCCTGTACCTATAATTCCAGCTACTCAGAAGGCTAAGGCAGGAGGATCACTTGAGCCCAAGAGTTCAAGGCTACAGTGAGCTGTGAGTAACCACTGCACTCTAACCTCAATGACAGAGTGAGACCCTCTTCTTTAAGAAAAAAACAGGAGCTCAGCACCCATAGCACAGTGGTTAGTTACAGCGGCAGCCACATACACTGAGGTTGGCAGGTTTTAGCCAGCCCAGGCCTGCTAAAACAACAATGACAACTGCAATAAAAAATAGCTGGGAGTTCTGGTGTGCGCCTGTCGTCCCAGCTACTTGGGAGGCTGAGGCAAGAGAATGGCTTACATCCAAGAATTAGAGATTGCTGTGAGTTGTGACGCCATGGCATTTTACCAAGGGTGACATAGTGAGACTCTGTCTCAAAAAAAAACAAAAAGGAAAGGGAAAAAAAGAGGCCGGCCGCGTTGGCTCACACCTGTAATCCTAGCACGCTGGGAGGCTGAGGCTGAGGCGGGTGGACTGCCTGAGCTCACAGGTTCCAGACAAGGCAAGACCTTTATGGTGGCCACCTGTAGTCCCAGCTACATGGGAGGCTGAGGCAAAAGAATCTCTTGATACCAACAGTTTGAGGTTGCTGTGAGCTATAATGCTATAAACCAAAGGGTGACAAAGTGAGACTCTGCCTCAAAAAAAAGGTGACAAAGTGATACTGTTTTTAAAAAAAAAAAATCTTGACTAAGAATAGTCTAGGAAAAAAATAATAATTTCCCCTATTTCTTTTTATACTTTTCAACTGTGGCTGCTATGAAGTTTTAAATTATATATGTTGCTCATACTCTATTTCTTTCTTTTTTTTTTTTTTT
>NW_003852420.1:17787495-17807164 GCF_000181295.1 Otolemur garnettii | reverse complement strand
GTGCTGTGGCATTACAGCTCACAGCAACCTCTAACTCCTGGGCTCAAGCGAGTCTCCTGCCTCCGCCTCCCAAGTAGCTGGGACCACAGGCGTCTGCCACAACGCCCGGCTATTTTTTAGTTGCAGCCATCATTGTTGTTTGGCGGGCTCGGGCTGGGGATTCAAACCCGCCACCTTAGGTGTACGTGGCTGGCGCCTTAGCCGGTTGAGCTATATGTGCCGAGCCAATTTCTGTAAGTTTTAAAAGAAATTTCCAAAAAGGTTCTCTGTAGTAAGATATAAAATGAGATTTTATGGTCACCTACACTACCACCATTGTAATTTCTATACGAAATAAACAGTGCTGTTAGAAAATACATATCTTCAGTTGTAATTAAGATGAAATACGATTTACATGTGGACTCAACAGTAGAATCACATATCACTTCTTAGTTCTTATGTCCTGCAGGCAGGGCAGGGGCACAGGTTGGGGAGGGTAGAATGATAGCACCTGTGCTGTTCTGTTCCTGCTAGCTTCCGAAGGAGCTCCCTTTGCTTGACTGCCCCTGCTCACACTAAAAGCAGCAAAGCCTCAGAGGCTGCCTAATTTTCTAATGATGACTTCCAGGGTTAGGCACTCGAGGAGAGCCACAGCTCCATGATGCAACTCCTGAAAATGACTTATTATTTTCAGTCTTGTGGGATTTACCTGGACCAGACCAACCTAATGGCTGCTTTCTGTGTAGAAAATGTTAGCCCTGTGACCGGAACAGCAGAGCCCTTCATGACACAATGCAGAACCCTGATACTCACTTGGGGAGCTGGCAGAGACCCGCTTCCTGGTCAGGCTCTCCTGGCCGGCCTTGTCTAAAGCTGAAGAGCCCCTGGTTTGGACATGCCTCTTTCCTGGGCTCTCCTCTGGCTCTGGTGACTTTTCCATCCCGTGGAAATACTTCATGTGATAGTGCAAAAGTTTGGCTTTGCGGAAAAATTTTAAGCAGTCCACAACCTTGCATCTAAATTTGTGGTCTAGGTCGACAGCTGGTGTGTTAGACGTCACAAAGTCATCTGTTTTCTTAAAAGCATTGGTTACTGAAAAAAATGAAAACAAAATCAAAGATCCTTTGTGTTTATCCTAGTTATTACAAAACATGCAACAGAAAGCGAAAGAGTAGCATGTGTATATTGGTTGAGAAACCCAACAGATAGCCATTACCTCCCCAAATTACGGTTTGGAAAGAATGAAAACAACCTCAGGTAAAATGACAGAGACTAAACTGTGACTCATCTTTAAAAGAAGAGATCAACATGTTTATTTAAAACAGTTATATGCATTCCTGGGGTTTCACACATCTTGGGGGAAGAATAGGAAAAATTCTTAATGAAAATCAAGAATCTCAAGCCAGCACTTAATTACTCATGAGTTGGATCAGACTCATATTCACCATCATCCTGGTAACCTGTGTGGAGAGAACTCGGAAATACTCCACAGGATTCCTTTATGAAACCTAAGAGATTTTATAACAGTTTTGCACAAAAGGAGTATAGCTGTTACAAAGAGTTTAGAATTGAGCTTTTGAGATTTTGCCATATACTTTGCTTTACACATACTTTGATCAAAAGAACCTAGAATTGGCTCGGCGCCCGTGGCTCAAGTGGCTAAGGCACCAGCCACATACACCTAAGGTGGCAGGTTCAAATCTAGCCTGGGCCCGCTAAAACAACAATGATGGCTGCAACCAAAAAATAGCCAGGTGTTGTGGTGGGCGCCTGTGGTCCCAGCTACTTGGGAGGCTGAGGCAGGAGACTCGCTTGAGCCCAGGAGTTGGAGGTTGCTGTGAGCTGTGATGCCTCAGCACTACTCTACCCAGCGGGACAGCTTGAAGCTCTGTCTCAAAAAAAAAAAGAACCTAGAATAGGAGGAATAAACTCTAGCGTTCTACAGCATTATAGGATGACTCTCACAATTTATTGTGTATTTTAAAATAATAATCAGAAAAATGTGTAAGTGTATGTGTGTGTGTTTGACACAGGGTCTTGCTCTGTCACCCAAGCTAGAGTGCAGTGGCATAATCAAAGCTCGCTGCAATCTCCAACACCTAGGCTCAAGTGATTCTCATACCTCAGCCTCCTAGCACTACAGATGTGCCCCACTATACCTAGCTAATTTTTACATTTGTTTTGGTAGAGACAGAGTCTTGATCTGTTGCCCACACTGATATAGAGCAGATTTTGAATGTTCCCAACACAAAGAAATCATAAATGTTTAGAATGATGGATGTGCACACTATCTTAATTTGATCATTACACTCAGTATAATACATATATTGAAATATACACAGTATTTCATAAATAACGAGGGTGACCAAAAAGTGTATATACATTTTAGGGAAAAAACTTTTTGTGTGTGTGTTTTGTTTGTTGAGTGTGAGTCTCAATTTGTCACTCTTGGTAGAGTACCACAGCATCAGAGCTCACAGCAACCTCAAACTCTTAGGCTCAAGCGACTCTCTTGTTTTAGCCTCCCAAGTAGCTGGGACTATAGATGCCCACCACAACACTATTTTTAGAGACAGGGTCTTGCTCTGGTTCAGGATGGTATCGAACCTGTGAGCGCAGGGCAATCCACTGGCCTTGGCCTCCCAGAGTACTAGGATTACAGGCATAAGCCATGAAAAAACTGTTTTAAAACTGTAACATTCAAGTCACATTTGACTTCTCCAATTACCACATACACAAGACAAGATACAAGATATAAGGTAACAAATGTTATTGGTATATATTGAATATTACAATTTTAATACAGTTTTTTCCTTTCTTAAAATGTATATTTTTGGTGCCTTCTCTATGTATAATTATTATGCAACAATTAAAAATAATAAAAGAAAAACAAACAGGATCCAGAAGCTGCAAAACAAAACAAAAAAACCCTCATCAACTAAAAAGAGCTAAAATGAGCGACGCCCGAGGGTCAGTGGGTAGGGCACTGGCCCCATATACCGAGGGTGGTAGGTTCAAACCCAGCCCCGGTCAAACTGCAACAAAAAAATAGCCAGGCATTGTGGTGGGTGCCTGTGGTCCCAGCTACTTGGGAGGCTGAGGCAAGGCAATGGCCTAAGCCCAGGAGTTGGAGGTTGCTGTGAGCTGTGTGACGCCACAGCACTCTACCAAAGGCGATAAACTGAGACTCTGTCTCTACAATCAATCAATAAATAAATAGAGCTAAAAAGCAAGAGGACTCAGTACTCAACCAAATTCGAGACACAATAAAACTGTGACCCCCCCCCACCCGCCAAAAAAAAAAAAAAAACAAATAAGCAGAAGGCAACAGTTTGTCATGCACCAAAGACAAAAAGTAAAGCTGTCAGAAAGACTTTGTTACAAACTCCATTAGTTGAGAAGTACCTTCAAAATGTCCTTACCCCAGTGAAACAAATCATTTTATACTTGAGTCATTCTACTCTATAGATCTGGTCACCCCAGTATATTGTGGATGGACCCTTCTTGAGTGAATCAAATTTTTTCTAAATGCAATGATACAATTGCCATTAGGAACAGGTAAATTGCTAAACCTTTGTTAAGTATTAGTATTATATTTTCTTTTCTTTCTTTCTTTTTTTTTTTTTGAGACAGAGTCTCACGATATCGCCCAGGGTAGAGTGCCATGGTGTCACAGCTCACAGCAACCTCAAACTCTTGGGCCTAAGCAATTCTCTTGCCTCAGCCTCCCAAGTAGCTGGGACTACAGGCATCTGCCACAACGCTAGCTATGTTTTTGTTGCAGTTGTTTAGCTGGGGGCCAGATTGGAACCCACCTCCCTCGATGTATGTGGCTGGCACCGTAACCACGATGCTACAAGCACCAAGCCTATAATTATATTTGCAAGTACTATTCTATAATAAGATGGAATTTTAAATTTCTTAAATTCAATCTAAACAATACTCTACATTTCAAAATTAAGTTGGATGATCTCAGGGATGCTAGTTATACAGCCACATAAGCAGAACACCTTAAAGTTACTTTCTACCCATGACAAGATACAAGAAAGAAGTTCCAAGTCAGTCAGATATAGGAAAAAGCATTATCAGTGGAAAAATTCAAAACTAAAACCTCTAATATATAGGCCAGGCACAGTGGCTCATGCCTATAATCATAGCACTCTGAGAGACAGAGACTGGAGGATCTTTTCAGCTCAAGAGTTCAAAACCGGGACGGTGCCTGTGGCTCAGTGGGTAGGGTGCCAGCCCCATATACTGATGGTGGCAGGTTCGAACCCAGCCCCGGCCAAACTGCAACAAAAAATAGCCGGGCATTGTGGCAGGCGCTTATGGTCACAGCTGCTCAGGAGGCTGAGGCAGGAGAATAACCTAAGCCCAGGAGTTGGAAGTTGCTGTGAGCTATGGCGCTGAGGGTGATGAACTGAGACTCTGTCTCTAAAAATAAAAAAGATTTCAAAACTGGCCTGAGCAAGAGCAAGACTCTGTCTCTACTAAAAGGGGGGGGGGGGGAATTAGCGGCTTTGTGGGGGGCACCTGTAGTCCCAGCTACTCAGGAGGATGAAGCAAGAGAATCGTCAAAGCCCAAGAGATGGAGGTTGCTATGAGCTGTGACACCACAGCACTCTACCAAGGACAACAAAGTGAAACTCTGTCTCAAAAAAAAAAAAAAAAAATTAGCTGTACATTGTGGTAGGCGCCTATGTTCTAGCTATTTGGGAGGCTGAGAGAGGCGGATCACTTGAACCCCAGGGTTTCAGGTTGCTGTGAGATGGGCTAACACCATGGCACTCTACCAGGGGTGATAGAATGAGACTATCTCAAATAAAACAAAAATACTTTCAATGTATCCCAAAATTCTTTCTTCAAACAAAAAACAAATAGTTTCTCTGGAATTTCCTCCTCTTGGGCTTACTACTAGGTTGAACCATATAAACTTGGCATTTTTGTAGATTAAAAAGGCTAAATATCGATCGATCATACAGTTTGATTTAAACCTCAAAGTTTTAAGTTCCAAAATTCAATACAGATAACTCCACTTACCATTGAATGAGTAAAGTTAAAGGTCAGAGGACATCAACACTGCCTGCCACTACCGGAGGGTGACAGTGGTCAACTGGAGCTATAATAATCTCAGCCATCCTTGGGCTTGAAGCCCTGTTTTGTGATAAGTTTGTTTATAATGGAAAAGTATTAATAGAATACCAAAAACATAAACATCTCTGGAGTAAACATTAAGAGTTAGAAATAACGGGGAATTTGAACAAATTCCATGAAGAATTACCATTCTCTCTATTCTGAAACTTTGCATCCTGTGTATACTCGATGGTCATCCACAAAAAACCAGCACAGCGGCTAAAAGTATGGGCTCTGCAGCTGAACAGCCTCTTTCAAAATCCTGGCTCTTCTACTCACACCCCCTCTGTCAGTTTCCTCATGTGCAAAATGAGATGATCACATTAACCACTTCACTGAGTTGTAAGAAATAAATTACACGCAAAGTCTCTAGAAAAGTATATGGCACACAGTAAATGCCCAGCAGATACTAGTATTAGTATACAATATTATTTTGGACATATTGCAAATGGAACTTAGGAACAGGAACTAACCTGCTCATAAGCAGAAGTCCCCACCACCCCCTAGACTCACTGCATGTTCATGTGAGAGGCAGTATGGTATAGCATAAACAGGCCATTTTTAAATCCCAGCTTTACCCTTCATTAATAGCATAAATGAGCTATGAAAGCTAGTCTGATTATCCAGCTTCTTCCTTACAAAAGGGAAGACAACCACTTATTTCAAAGAATTGGAGAGAGAGGTATATACGCAATATATGTATTTGGCACAAAGCAAATAAATGAGAGCCAACATCACTTTAAGTACAAAATACATCCTAAGCAGGCTTATGTCATTTCTGCAATGTGGCTGGAGATATCTATTATAATTGTCAGACAAGTGTGAAATATTTCAGCCAATCCTCATATGCCCTGATTGGGAAACACATCACCCTATAAGCATTCAATTTTGTCTGCTTGTAAAAGTGTGAATTTTCTTTCTTTCTTTTGAGACAGAATCCCAAGCTGTCGCCCTGGGTAGAGTGCCATGGCATCGCATCCCACAGCAACCTCAAATTCTTGGGCTTAAGCGATTCTCTTGCCTCAGCCTCCCAAATAGCTGGGATTACAGGTGCCCACCATAACTCCCAGCTATTTCTTTTTCGTTGCAGTTGTCGTTATTGTTTAGCAGGCACATGCCAGGTTCAAACCCACCAGTCTCAGTGTATGTGGCCAGCACCCTACCTACTGAGCTACGGGTGCCGCCAAAAGTGTGAATTTTCAACCATGGAAGTTCAAGAAGTAGATCTCCTAATAAACTCTACTCAGTCAAGTTAAACAACTCATTGTTATATAAACAATATCTTCTGTTTATAAGCTGGTCAAGAATTTACCCTGCACTGTTGGAAAAGTGTGAAGTCTCTTTTCAAGATGACAACACTAATAAGG
Organism: Otolemur garnettii; assembly: GCF_000181295.1. Classification (NCBI taxonomy): domain Eukaryota; kingdom Metazoa; phylum Chordata; class Mammalia; order Primates; family Galagidae; genus Otolemur; species Otolemur garnettii. The sequence goes on along the minus strand of NW_003852420.1, from coordinate 17,800,685 downwards.
CAACCACAAGATTCCTAGTATGGCTCTTTGCAATTCAGTGAGATTATTACACCCACCTTTCGGAACATTTGGAATCTCTTTTACTAAGGAAGCCAAAAGGTTTTTGTTTGGGGGTAGGGTTAATATTCATATTATACAATGCAGGATAACATTAAGTTGGTTCACCAAAATCTCAAACACTGTTTTGTCTATTTTATTTTAAAAACTAGTCAAAGGCCAGGTGCAGTTCATGCCTATAGTCCTAGCAGTCTTGCAGGCTGAGGAGAGAGATCTCTTGAGTTCAGAAGTTTGAGACCAGCCTAAGTCAGAGCAAGACCCCATCTCTACTAAAAATAGAAAAATTAGCCAGGTGCTGTGGTAGGAGCCTGTGGTCCCAGCTATTGGGAGGCTGAGGTAAGAGGATCTCTGGATTGAGTCTGGGAGTTTGAGGTTGTAGTGAGCTAGGCTGATACCACAGCACTCTAGCCTAGACAACAGAGTGAGACTTTGTCAAAAGAAAGAAAGAACTAGAAGGAAAGAACAAGTTAAGTGCAGTATGAGAAGGAGAAAAAGAGTAGAACAAGGAGTTTGATTTATATCTGACTGAACAATCAACTGGGGCAACTAACCAGTTAACTTTTAGACCAGCCTGTTTTGTCTTTCTTAAACATAAAAGTGCATTTTGCCTTTCCATAAGTAGTTTTATGAAACTGTATGTTAGAAGTAACATTTATCCCTAACAGACATCTGATTACTTTAGCCTAAGAACTTTGTGACTCTTGCATTGTATAAGACCTGTATTGGGAATAGCTCCCAGACTGACACCAATCAATTAATTTACACTCTCTAGGTAGAGTTCCCTGGGCCAATTCAATTTCATCTATACCGACTACAAATGCACTTACATATCTCCTCGTGCATAACTAGATTTCAAGACGATCTGGCCAGACTATCTGCTGAAAGAAAGATATGCCTGCTCTGATAAACCACCAATCCAGTAAGGCTCTCGAAAGGAAATGAATTTAGGTTAGCAGGACAAAAACTGCTCCTCCAAAAAAGCAAAACCCTTGAACTATCGTCATAGCTAAGCAGAAGGCAAGTACAGCTGGACCTCTAAAGGAGAGCAAGCTTGGCACTTGTGTGAACCAGCTGCCTCTGAGAGGTGGTAAATATTAATGGTAATTAATAAAAAACACAAGGATCAGAGAGGCTCAAGTGAGCAGAGAAATCCCCCAGGAGACAAGACACTTCCAGGCGTCACTAATAAATACAAAGACCTTCATCAAACCAAAAGCTCTTTTTTTGAGACAGAGTCTCAAGCTGCCGCCCTGGATAGAGGGCTATGACATCACAGCTCACATCAACTTCCAACTCTTGAGCTTAAGCAATTCTCTTGACTAAGCCTCCCAACCAGCTGGACTACAGGCACCTGCCACAACCCCCGGCTTTTTTTTTTTTTTTTTGGTTGTAGCTGCCATGGTTGTTTGGAAGGCCAGGACTGGATTTGAACCCACCAGCTTAGGTGTATGTGGCTGATACCTTAGCTACTTGAGCCACAGGCACCCAGCCCAAAAGCTCTTTTCAAGATGACAACACTAATAAGACAAAGAGCTGCTGCTTTTTATCTGAAGAAATAAAGATCAAAAGATCTGAGCATCATGGAGTTCAAGAAGTAAGATTTCCTAATAAACTCTACTCAGTGAAGCATAACAACTCATTGTTACATAAACAATACCTTCTGTTTATAACCATAATTTACCCTGCACTGCTGGGAAAAAACAAAACAGCAACAGGGTGTGGAAAGCAGCAAAGAGGGTATGAATCAGTTACGTTAAATAACCTGTGACAAAATCGGATAAATTACACAATTAACTACAATTTCAGAACCACAAATCAAACGTAGATAAAAAATAGTAGATGGGAATAAAATGCTTATGCTAACTTTTTAATGACAATAAAATGTTTAAGATGTTTTAAATTGAAACAGTAAAAAAGATAAACAAACTTAATATCAATCTTTTCTCGTGAAGGTCTTGCAAACCAGACTATTTTACTTTTGGACCCAATAATTTTTAGAGATATAAAAAATACTGTCCTGACTTCACAACTTTATCCAACTTTCCCACACTACATCCAAAAGGAGCCCTCTGTAAGCACAATAAAGGCTATAGGTGTACCCAGTCTACACCACGTGGTTCCCGCTGGCAAGACACTCCCACATGCAAACCATGTCCTGCTCATCCTTCAAATGCCACCTCCTCGCACAATGTTCTCTCCTTGGTCTTTCAGCAGAAAATATTCTGTCCTGCTTCTCAGAATTCTCATAAGTACTTCGCAAAAAAATAAATCTTGTAGTCTGGTCTCTTTCTATTTGAATAAGTTGATTTTGTTCATTCCTTTTTCTAAAATGTTGAAAAGGTAAATGTACTTCATTCTGCTCTTGCAGTACTTATCTTACTGCGATACTATATCAAACAAGGGAGCCAGCCTCTCTAAGAGTATCTCCTGCTCATTAAACAGTAATAAATATTTCGTAAGTCTCCTATGGGTTTCCATGAGGCACTAGAAGAGCTATTGCATTATTAACTGCAATTCAAACATTCTTTGTCATCATTGTTGTCACTGACCTCACAGTTTTTTGCTTAGAACAATCAAATACATGCATCTCAGCCAGGGGACTATGTATCAGTGGCACAACCTGCAAAATTCTAACATCCAAGTGTCCCTCTTTATTAATCAAACAATGACATATTGTGGTAATAGGAAGAGTAAAATGATATAACTGGCAAAAATGTTCTATATTTTAAAAGAATTAAGAAATAAAATATGCACAGGGTAACTATGCTAAAGAAAACTTACAAAAGAAATGTGAGCAAGATAATTATTTTCACAGTAGAAATACCATACACTTCTGTATTTACATCATACTCCATACCAGAACAGTATTCCTTATACCATGGTGATGGAAGCATGACCAAGAAACTGAAAGATACATTGGTTGCCAAAAGGGCCTGGTGGGCCACAGTTTACATAAATCCTGAGTCTCACAATCAGATGTGTATTCCAATACACATACAATACAATACTCCAATGGGAAAACAGTTCATTTGGAACACACCACCTTTGTCACTGGTGGTACCAGTAAAGTGATATCAACCACTCTTAGGATATCATGAGTCCTTGTCAATATGGGAACAGTTACTAAGAGACAGAGGGCAGAAAATATGTAAACTAAATCCTCAAGGGAGCCTGGTTCAAAAGTGAGGAATAATCAAATTATTCTTAGGATAGAAGATAAACTACTGAAACCAATGTATTCCTGTTTTAGAAAGCAGTATGAGGCTCGGTGCCTGTAGCTCAAGCAGCTAAGGCGCCAGCCACATACACCTAAGGTGGCGGGTTCAAATCAAGCTCGGGCCCGCCAAACAATGATGGCTGCAACTGAAAAATAGCTGGGCATTGTGGTGGGCGCCTATGGTCCCAGCTACTTGGGAGGCAGAGGCAGGAGACTCGCTTGAGCCCAGGAGTTGGAGGTTGCGGTGAGCTGTGATGCCACGGCACTCTACCCAGGGGGATAGCTTGAGGCTCTGTCTCAAAAAAAAGAAAAAAGAAAGCAGTATGATATACTCTAAGGGTGGCTGGAGTTTAAAAAAAAGGGGGGGCGGGGGAGAAAGCAGTATGAAAATCAGGAGTTATTGGTGTTGCCATGTGCTCTATGTTCTTCCTCACATTTAGCATATTTTTGTTTGGAGGAGTCAAGACAAAGCACAGAGCTCTCTCCTAGGTGTTCAGGCTCAAAAATCCCAAGTCATTCTTTACTCTTGTCACTCCTAATTTAGTAATAGACATTTGTGTATGCAGAGCAAAATGGTCCACAGATTTTGCTTTTAATAACAATAACCCTAGTCTAGAGCCTTTTGTAGTTCATGAGCATGATGAGTGGGTTTTCATGAGCATGCATGAGATGTGTCTCCCACAAATCTTGTTACGACATTAGCACATTACCCATCTGACTAAAGAAAAAATAATGGTAACTCTAAAAAATGTTTTCTTTACTGTTTTAGGGGGGTGGACGGGAGACAGTGAGATGTCTTCTAATAATCCCTGCCTCCTGCTATCATGCTCTGTGTAATCCCCTCAAACGTGAGCAGCAACTTTAATGTGTCTCTAATACAGTATAGCAAAGACAGTATGTCATAAGTTATATAAGGCTTATCATATCCCATCTTACTAGTAGACACTTTCCCTGGCTCACTTAGTGAAACAAACCACTGTGTTGAGAGCTACTCTACATAGAGGCTCATGAGGCAAGAAACAGAGTATCAGCAAAAACCAGAGCCCCTCAGTCTAATAGCCTGCAAGGACTGAATACTGCCACCAACCACATTAAGCCTGGATTCCTAGTAGAGTTTTCAGGTAAGACCTGGCTCTGGCCAACTTGCTTTCAAGCTTGCAGAGGACCCAACTAAGCTGTGTTTGAACTACTCACCCATAGAAACAGTGAGAAAATAAATGTGTCGTCTTTAGCTATGTCCTTGGTAATATTAGGCAGCAATAGATGATTACAGAGTGGGCTCAGTAGCCCTCTCACTTTCTATATAATTAGATAATCCCTTATTTAAATTTTTCCTTTTATATTAAATATATATTATTTTTAGGCTTACAAAAGTTCTTAATCTATGTTTTCTGAAACTTGGTTTAGAAATAAATAAATATCCTGTTTAATCTTTTGTATGCCCATTGCCAGTATCTAGAAACCTCACCATCAGATGACTAAAATGATATTCAGCCTGGCTGGCAATAAAGTCTGGCATTCAAGTTCTACATCAATCTAAGTGCCATCTTGCTTTCCAAATTCATCTCATGTTATCTGTAATGAGGATTCCAACCGTTAGACCCAGCAACTGGTTCATGCTCCCGCAGCTCACACCTCTGCTCAGCCTATGCGCTCTCCCTGCCACTTCTTCCAGACTCAGCCAAGTTTTCACTTCCGTCCAGACCCAGCTCACTCCACATGCAGGAAGGCATCCAGATGGCACAGGCTCACAGGAACTGTATGCCACCAACTCTTGGCACAAACGGCTATCTGCTACATTTCATCACTAATACTTAGTATCTACTCCTGGATCCTGTTATTTGTCACTTCTCCAGTCAGAGGACAAGAACCACTTCTCATTGTCTTATGTTCCTTCAGCACCAAGCCACCAACATAGTTGGCTTTTTTTTTTTTTTTTGAGACAGAGTTTCACTATGTCACCCTCGGTAGAGTGCTGTGGTATCACAGCTCACAGCTACCTCAAATTCTTGGACTTAAGCAATTCTCTTGATTCAGCCTCCCGAGTAGCTAGGACCACCACAACGCCCAACTATTTGTTGTTGTCATTGTTGTTAGCAAGCCCTGACCGCGTTCAAACCTGACAGCCCTGGTGTATGTGGCTGGCACCCTAACCACTGTGCACAGGTACCAAACCCACAGTTGGCATTTTTATTAGCAATGATATCATGTGGCCCAGTAGTTGAACACCTTTATGACATGCACCTCAAAATATTGAATAAAATACTTTTCATGTCTGTGAAGGAATAACTTGCTTAGCTGTGAAGCATCAAAAAACAATCACAGGGAAACATGAACAGATTTAAAGGTAAGTTCAGCCAAACGTTCTATTCTCTAAATAGAAAAAATAAACAACCAAAATGACCAGAAACAATTAAACAATGTACGGCAAGTCTGCATCATGTAGTTGTGTATGTGTGTGTGTGTGTGTGTGTGTGCACGCGCGCGTGTGTGTATGTTAGACATGGGAATCTTGCTATGTTACCCAGGTTGGCAACAAACTCCTGGACTCATACAATCCTCCCATCTCACCTTACTGAGTAGATGGGACTACTGGTATATACCATGACACCTGGCTCACATAACACATTACATAATTCTAATTGCTCATTAAGAAGAATGAAATAGGTCTGCACGGTGGCTCACGCCTGTAATCCTAGCACTCTTAGCTCAGGCAATCCACCCACCCTGCCCCTTACCCCAAGTGCTGGAATTACAGAAGTGAGCCACTGTGCTCAGCCTGCTCAGTGGTTTAAGGGGCCCAACTGCAAATATTTGCATTCTTCGGAAAAGGCTTAAAATGTTCACCAGGACTGTGTGTTAGCAGGATTGCTTTCCTTCCACTTTGCTATTCTGTGACGGAGCTCATGAGTTGGAGACCAGCCTGAGCAAGAGCAAGACCCCGTCTCTAAAAAATAGCCAGTGTTGGCTCGGCGCCTATGGCTTAAGTGGCTAAGGTGCCAGCCATATACACCTAAGGTGGCGGGTTCGAATCCAGCCTGGGCCTGCCAAACAACAATGATGGCTGCAACCAAAAAACAGCCGGGCGTTGTGGCGGGCACCTGTGGTCCCAGCTACTCGGGAGGCTGAGGCAGGAGACTCGCTTGAGCTCAGGCGTTGGAGGTTACTGTGAGCTGCGATGCCACAGCACTCTATCCAGGGGGACAGCTTGAGGCTCTGTCTCAAGGAAAAAAAAAAAAAAAGCCAATGTTGTGGCGGGCGCCTGTAGTCCCAGCTACTCGGAAGGCTGAGGCAAGAGAATCACTTAAGCCCAAGAGCCGGAGGTTGCTGTGAACTAAGATGCCACAGCACTCTACCAAGGGTGACAATGTAAGACTCTGTCCCCACCACCACGACCAAAAAAACCAAACAACAAAAAAACCACTGAGCATTTATTCCACAAGGTGGCAGAGCTGCTCCAAACGCCAGAGCTGGGGATGGAGGAGTGGCTGCCTCTCTTCAATCCTGAGCTAGCTGTGCTGGCTTCCCCAGCACCTCCTCCTACAGCCCAATACCCTCCTCCTTCAGGCTAATTGCTCAGATGGTGACTCCATCTCAGTTTACAAACGCAAGACTGTGGCACCAGCTCAGGAAAGCAATAACTAAACTGTGACTAAGGCAGCATTCTGGCCGCTAGGGGCCTGCCTGGATGTTTCCGATGGCAGTCCCACCCTATTTCCTGCTTCCTTACATAATACATTCCTGGTGAATGAGTTCTCCACAACCTCCCTCCCCCCAGCAATCTTTCTGGATTGTCCTGTACTCACCACTAAACCCTTGTTCCAGAAGAAACACCAGGAAAATCATTCATTTCCAGATCAACACATTTTCCCCTGTCAAATTAAAGTATTCCAAAGGCACCACCCTGTCCTGGAGTACTGTTTATCACTTGTACCACACACTGCTGTTCAAACACTAGCCACCTCACTAAGCCTCACACTCTGACTGTACACACTGCTTTAATGAGCGCCCCCAGCAACTCTGCATTATATACCATGCAATGTCCCTAAAGGCAGGGACTCTGATCATTTTACTTGATTCATAAACCACCCAGCATCTTCTTAAATGACATTAGGGACTGAGAAGACAGAAGTTACTGATTCTCCATTACCAAACATTAGCAAGTGTATAACTCCGGCTAAGTCACTTCTTCTTGCCAAATATTGTATTCTTTGCCTATAAAACAGGGAGAGACTGAGTGTAGTAGCTCATGCCTGTAATCTCAGCACCATGAGACCAACCTGGGCAACAAGCAAGACCCTGCCTCTTCAAAAAATGTTTAAAATTAGCTGGGCATAGTGGTACACACCTATGGTCCTAGCTACTTGGGAAGCTGAGACAGGAGGATGGCTAGAGCCCAGGAATTTGAGCTATGAGGTCTCCACTACACTCTAGCCCAGCAACAGAGCAAGACACTGTCTCAGAAATAATAATGGTAATAATGACAATGCTGGGAGAATTAATAGTGAATATATGTCTTTCAGCAAGGGCTACTTAAATTATGGAACATCCATATAATGAAATAAATTATACATAACTATGATGGAACATAGGAACTGACTTGGAAAAATACATTTGGAAATGACAAGCCACTGAGGCTCAGCACCTGTAGCTGAAGCAGCTAAGGTGCCAGCCACATATACCAGAGCTAGCGGGTTCAAATCCAGCCCGGGCCTGCCAAACAACAATGACAACAACAACCAAAAAATAGCCAGGCATTGTGGCAGGTGCCTGTAGTCCCAGCTACTTGGGGGACTGAGGCAAGAGAATGGCATAAGCCCAGGAAACGGAGGTTGCTGTGAGCTGTGACACCATAGCACTCTACCCAGGGTGATAGATTAACACTCTGTCTCAAAAAGAAAAAAGAAAAAAAAAAGGGTGGCACCTGTGGCTCAGTGGGTAGGGTGCTGGCCCCATATACCAAGGGTGGTGGGTTCAAACCCAGTCCTGGCCAGACTGCAACAACAACAACAAAAAAGCCAGGCATTGTGCTAAATGCCTGTGGTCCCCGCTACTCAGGAGGCTGAGGCAAGAGAATCAGCTAAGCCCAGGAGTTGGTGGTTGCTGTGAGCTGTGACACCACAGTAATAAAGTGAGAGACTGTCTCTATAAAAAAAACAAAAAAGAAAAGAATAATGAAAATGACAATCCACTGAATATAGGAAGAAGATCCCAATATTGTGCTTTAAAAAGCCGTATGTATATGTAAGATATATATGCACAAAACCATGTAACAATAGAACCACACACCAAACTATACAATGGTCCTTCAAGAGCGGGAGGTTAAGAAAGAAGCCTTCAGGTGGCGCCCATAGCTCAGTCGGTAGGACACCGGTCACCAACACCAGGGCTGGCGGGTTCAAACTGGCCCAGGCCAGCTAAAACAACAATGACAACTGCAACAAAAAAATAGCCAGACACTGTGGCAGGTGCTTATAGTCCCAGCTACTTAGGAGGCGAGGCAAGAGAATCACCTAAGCCCAGGAATTGGAGGTTGCTGTGAGCTGTGATGCTACAGCACTCTACCCAGGACAACAGCTTGAGACTTTCAAAAAAGAAAGAAAGAAAGCAGCCTTCACCTTTACTTTCTTTTATGTAATTGAGGTGGGGGGTTTTTGTTTGTTTTTTGAGACAGGGTTTTGCTCTGTTGCCCTGGGTAGAGTGCACTGCCTTCATCATAGCTCACTACAACCTCAAACTCCTGAAACTCCTGGGCTCAAATGACTCTCCTGCCCAGCCACCAGCATGGCTGGGACTACAGGAATGACACCTAATTTTTCTCTCTCTCTTTCTTTTTTTTTTGTAGATATGAGGTACAGCTCTTGCCTCATCTTGAATTCCTGACCTCAAACAAACCTCCCTCCTCAGTCTCCCAAAGAGGATTACATTTGAGCCACCGTGCCCAGCCTAAAAGTATATTCTTTTTACCATTTTTTGCAATGTTTTTAATAACTCAAATTATTTCAAAGTAAAAACTTCTTAAATATATACAGGAAAATTACCTTAAGACTGTGAACTAAAACAAAATCTTAACATTCTCCTATAGCGAATATCTGGACCCCCTCTTGGCCAAGGGTATACCCTAAAACTGAGTGGTCAGCCATGAAAAAAGAGATCAGAAATGTCCCCTTCATCAAGTCCCTCTCCCTTTTTAGAGATGCCGGTTGTGACTCATTAATAGGCCTCAGGCAATAAGAGATATACCTGCAGGTTTTCAATCTAGATTACAAACCACTTAAGTCTGAGCATACATCCCCTAGTTTGTCTCTGATAAACAGACTCTTATCTTACTTAATTCAGCATTCCTTTTCATTGACTCCTGGACTTTGACATAAAGCCTAACTCTTTCAGCCAACTGTCAACTTTAACCCCACCTAATACCTGTAAACACCACCCAGCCCCCTTTGAGAGGTCCCATCTTTTCAGGTCAAACCAATGTATTCCTTCCACATACTGACCTATGACTTTACCTATAATTCCTACCTCCTTGAAATATATAAAACCAAACTGTAACCCCCACCCAGCGAGTCCACTTGCCCTGTGGCTCTGGGTCATAGCCCTCAAATTTGGCTCAAAATAAACCTCTTTAAATTATTTTACAGAGTATGCCTTCTTTTCCATTGACAAGACCACAAACTAGCTAAGTGGAAGGAAAGCAACACTGCCAATGCACAGATCCTAGTGAATGATGCAGAGCTATCACCCTATACTGAGAATGAAGTGTTTTACAGTAGCTCCATAAACTCCTCAAAGCAACTGACCTCAGTTTGGTAGCAACTTAAACCTGCTCACGCTTAACACACTTCTGGAAGCCTCAGTTAAGGAGGAAGCATACTTGACAGTCTCAGAAAAGACCTTGTGGTCATTGTGTACACACTGCTTTGCCTCCATCTCTAAATGTCTAACTGCTATCCATCCTTCAAGGCCATGTGCAAGTACCACCTCCTTCCATCCCTGCCCCTAAACTGAAACCACCCTTACAACCTCTTGGAGGCAGGACACAATTATAAGAGGGACTTTACCTAACAAATATAATCATTTTAGCCTGGTTCTCTGTACTCTCAATGAATCCCCCCCCCAAAAAAAATAAGAAGAAAAAAAAGAGACCACCCTTACAAATTGATGAAGGGGTCCAAGGTGAGAACTTAGAATAGGACCCCAAATCTCTGCAAAGGAGTCAGTTTAGCTAAAATAATAATAATCAGCCACTTTCCCCTTATCTGCTTAAAAATAATCAATATACCTTTGCTTGCTGCAGTAACTTTGTTTGCTTCTTTACCCTGGAGTCACACATAGTTTTTGGGAACCTTGGGGTAGTTTTTAAGATGGATTCCAGTGGATGACCCACCCAGACCTACAGAACTGACTCAACTAGCCTTAGACACCTACCCACCCACCCAAGGAAATGCATTCCAGTGAATTGACTGACCCCCCCTAAAGAGCAGCCCACACCTAAGGACTGATGGTTCCACCCCCAAACCAGCCAGTTAGCAGACCCTGATTGCCTAATCTTCTGCCCACCAAACTGTCTTTTTTGTTGTTGTTGTTGCAGTTTGGCCGGGGCTGGGTTTGACCCTGCCACCCTCAGTATATGGGGCCAGCGCCCCAGCCACCAAACTATCTTTGAAAACCCTGTCCCACCAATTCTCAGGGAGAGGGATTTGAGAAATTCCTCCCATCTCCCCACTTAGTGCTATGCAGAAAATCTTCAGCTATAATCCCTGTTGTCTCTGGGTATTGGCTTCCTCTTGGGCAATGGACAGATAAACCTGGTTCAGTGGTAAGAAAATCACCTACCTAATACTATACCACACCTCAACTAGTGTGCCATTTCCCAATGGCAAATGCAAATAGTCATTAATGAACATTAAGATCCATAATGCCCATTCAGACTGGGCATGGTGGTTCACACCTATAATCCTAGAACTTTGGGAGGCAGAAGCAAGTGGGCCACCTGAGCTCAGGAGTTCAAGACCAGTCTGAACAAAGGTGAGATGCCGTCTCCGCTGAAAATAGAAAAATTAGCCAGGCATTGTGATGGGCACCTGTAGTCCCAGCTACTTGGGAGGCTGAGGCAGGAGGTTCACTTGAGCCCAGGAGTTTGAGTTTGCTGTGAGCTTGTGAGCTATGATGCCATGCACTTTGCCCAGGGTGACAGGATTCTGTCAAAAAAAAAAAAAAAAGAAAAGAAAAGAAAAGAAAAAAGGAAATAAAGAATGCCCCTTCAATCTTTGCATACTCAACAGTTAGCAGAACTCCTAGGAATACAGTAAATGCTCAATGATACCTGAGTTCAACTACAGGCACACATTATCACTATTATTATTTACTCCCAGTTTTATTCTACATGTTTCTCATGACATAACCTTACTTTCCCTCTTGTATTCCAGGTACTTGAAGTTGTATCTATTCTCCTGGACAGAAAGACCAGGAGGGGCATAGACCAGATATCCCAGTCATCTCTCCAATCCCTAGAACAATCAATTTTCAGTTTTCCACCACAATACATGCTTGGTAAAATGGCACAACTTCCCAAACTAAAATGGCTACAACTCTATGACTTACCTACTTAAGAAAGCACAGAGAACACAAGTTCATGAAAGCTAAACTACTACTGGCACTATACTAAATAACTGTTTAACTCAAAGATAAATCATTTACAAAAACCATCATAGGAATTACCCTGAAATTACCCTGGTTAATTTAAAAGCAAATAGTTTGTTAATTTTTTATACTTCAGTGACAACTCCCTCTTCATTTTATTATTGAGATGGGGTCTCACTCTGTCATCCAGACTAGAATACAATGGCATGATGGTAACTCACCACAACCTCAGACTCCTAGGCTCAAGTGATTCTCCTGCCTCAGCCTCCAGAGTATCTGTGACTATAGGGGTATAACTGTATGCCTGGCTTATTTTTTCCTTTTTCTTAAATGTTAGAAACTGGGTCTCATTATGTTGCTCTGGATGGTCTGGAACTCCTGGCCTTGAGAAATCCTCCTTCAATCTTCCAAAGTGCTGGGATTACAGACTTAAGTGCCTGGCCTCCTTATTCATTTTATAACTGACAACAAAGACGTCAAAACCTCATGGAGGGCGGCGCCTGTGGCTCAGTGGGTAGGGCGCTGGCCCCATATAACGAGGGTGGCGATTTCAAGCCTGGCCCCAGCCAAACTGAAACAAAAAAACCAGCCAGGCATTGTGGCAGACACCTGTAGTCTCAGCTACTCAGGAGGCTGAGGCAAGAAAATCACCTAAGCCCAGGAGTTGGAGACTGCTGTGAGCTGTGACACCACAGCACTCTACTGAGGGCAATAGAGTGAGACTGTCTCTACAAGGAAAAAAAAAAACCTCATGGATTAGCATCACTGATCTAGACCATGTGGGAAAGTGTCCCACTTCTACCAGATACTTAGTAAAAAGAAGATTAACTGAATGGTCTTATACTTCTATTCAGTTTATTTTCTTGTTTATTCTATGTTTCCTGCAGAATATTCACAAATGAGGCAGCTTAGAAAAGAGTCTGGCACTCACTAAATATTTGTTGACTAGAATGAATGAAAGGACAACAGCTCATTTTCAAATAGCTCTGGTTAAATATGAATGGCCAAACAGGCTGGGCCCAGACATAGAGAATAATCTGAGTTCTCTAAGGGCATGACTCTTAACTCCTGTTTTACAGCATAAATAAATACCTGTCAAAACAGAAACATTGCAATTGTAATCTCCTCTGGCTTATAAATCATCAAAACAAAAAATATATACCTATTTCAAAAAAATACAGGCATAGGCTCAGCGCCTGAGGCTCAAGTGGCTAAGGCGCCAGCCACATACACCTAACGTGGCGGGTTCGAATCCAACCAGGCCCCACCAAAA
>NW_003852420.1:17783739-17786086 GCF_000181295.1 Otolemur garnettii | reverse complement strand
AAAAAAAAAAAAAATAAAGATAGAGTCTCACTGTCACCCTGGGTAGAGTGCCATGACATTGTAGCTTACAGCAACTTCAAATTCTTGGGCTTAAGCAATCCTCCTGCCTCAGCCTCCAAGTAGCTGGAACTAGAGGCTCCCACCACAACACCTGGCTATTTTTAGAGATGGGGTCTCGCTCTTGCTCAGGCCGGTCTCCAACTCTCAGGTGATCCACCCACCCTACCCTCCCAGAATGATAGGATTATAGGCATAAGCCACTTCATCTGGCCTACACATCAACTTTAATAATTTCCTCCACGTTTCAGAAAAGCAAGTTGGGAGGAAAGAGGCCCTGACACTGAGAGGAGGCTCAGCAAGAAAAGGGAGACCCCTGGCACCCACCAGCCCATGAGCCTGAGGCACAACACTCTGGACTCAGCTGGACAAAAGACCAACGGAAAGGCAGCACAAACAAGCCAGAAATTAATACTTAAGTACTTTCAGTTCACTATTTTCAAACAACTGCTCTGCTACAACATTTATGTTAACTATATAGCAGCTGGTCAAGATAAAAAACAAACAAATAAGGAAGCTACTCAAAGCAATGTGTTGTTTTAGTTACCTAAATAAAAGCATGCAAATTCTGCAGACACACAGTTATTATGGTATATGTCTTATATAACTAAAAATGAAACTATTTAAATAAACTTTCACAATGCAAAATTTTGTTTGCAATTTAAATGTTTTTTCTTCCCCACTCCCCTGCTTTTTTGAGATAAAGTCTTGCTCTGTCACCCTGGCTAGAGTGCACTGGCCTAATCATAGCTCACTACAACCTCACACTCCTGGGCTTAAAAGATCGTACTGGTTCAGGCTACTGAGTAGCTAGGACCACAGGTGCACACCAGCTAATTTTTTCTATTTTTCATAGAGACAGGGTCTCACTGTTGCTCAGACTGGTCTATAACACCTGAGCTCAAGTGATCTCACCACCTTGGCCTCCCAGAGTGCTAGGGTTACAGGCCTGAGCTACCTGCCCAACCTTATAATTTAAATTATTTTTAATATTTGGAATTTGCTGGGTGGCACTTGTGGCTCAAAGGAGTAGGGCACCGGCCCCATGTACTGGAGGTGGTGAGTTCAAACCCAGCCTTGGCCAAAAACTGAAAAAAAAAAAAGGAATTTGCCTTTCCAAAGAATTTCAAATCACATAATAATTAAATCTAAAAATAAGATTTATATTTAGTGTAAAATAAATAGTATATAAAAGCACAGATTTAATGACAGCTAATATTCAAGTCACAAGTATATGTGTGTCAAAGTACAGAATCACTAAATATTTGACAACTTGGCTTAGCACCTATGGCTCAAGTGGCTAAGTTGCCAGCCACATACACCTAAGGTGGCGGGTTCAAATCCAGCCTGGGCCTGCCAAACAACAATGATGGCTACAACCAAAAAAAAAAAAAAACTAAATAGCCAGGCGTTGTGGCAAGCGCCTGTGGTCTCAGCTACTTGTGAGGCTGAGGCAAGAGACTTGCTTGAGCCCAGGAGTTGGAGGTTGCTGTGAGCTGTGATACCATAGCACTCTACCCAGAGCAATAAAGTGAGACTCTGTCTCTACAGAAAAAAAAAAAAAAAAAAAAAAAAAAAACAAGACTTAGCTTAAAGACTGTGTCCTCAAAAATAAGGTGCTCTTCAGGTAGGCACTGAGTCTGTTTATATCAATGATGTTTAACACAGTGCCTGATAATTGGCATGTTCATAAGACACTCTGAGAAAAGGACCCTCTACATCCATGTAATGTAGCAGTTCTCACTTTTCATGCCCTACCTGTAAGAAGATAAATTCATAATAACCTTTACTATTTCATTGAATCTACCTCTAAAAGAACTTGTTAGCACATTCATCCCTACAGAACAATGGGTAACACATAAAAATTTTAGCAAGCTGCTGTATTCTTTTTGTGGGTTCACATGCACCTCAAGAAGCTCTATGTTGGAAACTAAAGAGCCTGTACTCTCCACATACTGGGAAGAAAGAAAGTCCTAGACCACTCATGTTTACCAATGGATACTTTCCAGGTCCAGAAATATGTCATCAATAGAATACAATGAGATTTGATTACAAAACTCATTTGTGGCTACGTTCTCCAATAAGGCTGTGTCTTCCCCCATTAAGTCTGCTTTAGTCCAGAATACAGTTGAGGGGGCTGGGCCCAGTGGCTCCCACTACAATCCTAGCACTCTGCAAGGCAAAGGCAGGTGGAATTGCTTGAGCTCAGGAGTTCCAGATCAACCTGAGCAAGACACCATCACCACTAAAAAAAAAAAAAAAAAAAAAGGAATTTGCCTTTCCAAAGAAT
>NW_003852420.1:17778313-17783380 GCF_000181295.1 Otolemur garnettii | reverse complement strand
AAAAAAAAAAAAAAAAAAAAAAAGAGGTTAGCTCTAGCCCTAGAGTTTGAGGTTGCTGTGCACTACAATGCCACAGCACTCTACCAAGGATAACAGAGTAAGACTGTCTCCAAAAAAAAAAAAACCAGAAACAAAATACAATTGAATACTGAAGCAGAGCAGTGCCTGTGGCTCAAAGGAGTAGGGCACTGGCCCCATATACTGGAGGTGGTGGGTTCAAACCTGGCCCCAGCCAAAAAAAAAAAAAAAAAAAAAAAAAGTACTAGCAGACTACCTTCACAGATATTAAGGAAATGCCAGAATATACCTACATTAATTCCTTTTTCCCCTATTCTATACTTTTCAATTTATAATGAGTCAAACACTACAAAATACATTTTTTTTGAAAAAAGGATAAACTTCCAGACCCTGTGGCTCACGCCTGTAATCCCAGCACTATGGGAGGCTAAGAAGGGAGAATTGCTTGAGCTCAGGAGTTCGAGGCTCGCCTGAGTGAGAATAAGATCCTGACTCATGAAAAAAATGGAGAAACCCAGCCAGGCACTGCAGCAAGCGCCTGTAATACAAGCAGCATCCAGAGGCTGAAGCAGCGGAAGGCCCACAGCCCAAGTGTGAGGTTGCAGTGAGCTATGACGCCATTGTGTCATATGCTCACTGCAGGGCATAGGGTAGGACTCTTGTCTCAACAACAACAACAAAGCAAAAGAAATAAAAAATAAGGAAGGAAATTAAAAAAAAAAGGATAAACACTGATCAAGAACCTTGAAGCATAAGCTATGGGTAGGAGACATAATTTAATTTCATCGAAATTTTTGAAAGGTAGCTTATACTAAAATTGAAATGATTTTTGTCTTTATTTATATGTTTATAAATAAAGCCCAACCTCCAAATTGGGCTCAAGCAATCCTCTTGCCTCAGTTTTTCTATTTTGAGTAGAGACGAGCTCTCCCTTTTGCTCAGGCTGATCCCAAACTCGTGAGCTCAAGCAATTCACCTGCCTCAGCCTCCCAGAGTGCTAGGATTTCAGGCGTGAGCTATGGCACCCAGCCGTTTAATTTCTTTTTATCTTAATTGTTTTTCTTACCAGTCAATCTCTCAATAAATAAAATTATTTTTAACATGAAGTTCATAATATGGGCAACTACACACATAAAAAATATAAAATAAATACAGATTTTATAACATACAATATAAATACATATATGATATATACTTCCATAGTCATATGCACAGAAAAAGATTTAAAAATTCTAAATACTTGAAAAACTATACAACTTCATTAAAAGAAACACAGAAGTTAAAAAAATGAAATCTAGGCTAGGCACAGTGGCTCACACTTATAATCTTAGCATTTTGGGAGACTGAGGCAGGAGGATCACTTGAGGCCAGGATTTGAAGACCAGCCTAAACAACATAGCATGACCCCAATCTCTACCAAAAAAATATAAAATCTTGTTGTCAATGTTAATACAAATTAGTGAAAATTTAAAAGATGAATAATATCCACAAATGTCAAGAATGTAATCTACTCTACCATTCTCTTAGTAGACACATAAAAACATAAAGTGGGGCTCGGTGCCTATAGCTCAACCGGCTACGGCGCCAGCCATGTACACCTAAGGTGGTGGGTTCGAATCCCCAGCCCGGACCCGCCAAAACAACAATGACGGCTGCAACCAAAAAATAGCCGGGCGTTGTGGCGGGCGCCTGTGGTCCCAGCTACTTGGGAGGCAGAGGCAGGAGACTCGCTTGAGCCCAGGAGTTGGAGGTTGCTGTGAGCTGTAATGCCACGGCACTCTACCCAGGGGGACAGCTTGAGGCTCTGTCTCAAAATAAAAACGTAAAGTGGGATGATCTTTTTGGATAGTGATTTGGCAATGCAATTTAAAGTGTGGATTTCCTTGAATCAAATAACTATAGATAGAGAAACTTAACCTATATGTTTATTCACTGAGTGTTCAAAAATGTATGTTCAGCTCAACAAATGCTAAAAGAACTAAACAGTGATTACAGCTGCTGCCCATTGCAGAGGAAAAAAATTTGGACTTTGAATTCAGCCAAGTTAACTGCCCTTTAAAAATAAAGAAATCAGTATTTTTTAGAGGTAGAAAACATAAGCCAAACTCCACAACACATAAGTCACAATGTCCATCCAGGTTACAATCCAAAACATTAGACATATGAAGAAAAGGGAAAATGTGGCCCACAGTTAAGAAAAAAGTCAAGGGCAGCGCCTGTGGCTCAGTGAGTAGGGCGCCAGCCCCATATACCAAAGGTGGCAAGTTCAAACCCAGCCCCGGCCAAACTGCAACCAAAAAATAGCCAGGCATTGTGGCAGGCGCCTGTAGTACCAGCTCCTCAGGAGGCTGAGGCAAGAGAATCACTTAAGTCCAGGAGTTGGAGGTTGCTGTGAGTTGTGATGCTACAGCAATCTACCAAGGGCAATAAAGTGAGACTCTGTCTCTACAAAAAAAAAAAAAGAAAGAAAAGAAAAGAAAAAAGTCAGAATAATCTAGATGTTGCAACTGGTAGGCAAGGACTTTAGAGCAGCTACCGTGTTTCCCCAAAAATAAGACACTGTCTTATATTTATTTTTTCTCAAGAAGACACACTAGGGCTTATTTTCAGGGGCTATCTTATTTTTATTAGGCATAATACAACAATCTACATTTATTCAAATACAGTTAAGTCATCTTCTTCTGGAACCTGACAGGGGGAGCTGACCTTGTTGGTGGGGCTGGCGCTAGTGATGTGTGAACTCCTTTCCCCTAGCCATTTGCACGTGCACAATAGGATGCCTGTGACCGTAGTTAGCACCCGTGCACCGGCGCAAGTGCAGCTGGGAGAAAGGAGCTGTGGCAGATAAAAGGTATACCAGTCTTTCTTAACGCTCCGTGCCAAAATGCATGGCGTGGCTATGCAGATATGCTGTATCGCCATGCCCGTCACTAGGTCTTATTGGTGTAGGGCTTATATTTAACAAATGCATAGAAATCCTGCTAGGGCTTATTTTTTGGGTAGGTCTTATTTTCAGGGAAACACAGTATTAAAACTATGTTTGTAATGAATAAATAGACTGGAAATCTCACCAGAGAAACAGAATCTAGAAAAAAAGGACCAAATAGCAGTTCTAGAACTAACAACTATCAGGAAAAAAATTCACTGTATGGGTTTAAAACTTGATTGGACTTGAGAGAAGAGAATGTAAAATTAGAGCAAAAAAATTATTCAACCTGAAAAATTTGGGACAAGATTAAAAAAACAAAAAGAGACACAGTGAAAGTCAAAAGATCTAAAAGAAGTATTATGTGAATCCTCAAGTAGAAGACAGAGAGAATGGGGCAACGGCTGTAATTTGATGAAAGGCATCAGTTTTCACATTCGAGCTTAGTGAATCTCAAGCAGGTTAAATACAAAATAAACAAACCTAAACACATTGCTATCAAACTGCTAAAAACCAAAAAGAAAAAGAAAAAATTAGAATGCAGCCAGAAATAAAACACATTACAATCAGGAGAACAATGATATGGATGATCACTCACTTCCCTTCAGAAACAACAGAGGCCAGAATACCGTAAACATTATTGAAGCACTTAAAGAAACACACAAGCCTATATTCCGTGAAACTATCCTTCAAGAATGACAGTTATCTACAAGAAAACCTAAGAGAAGGCTCGGCGCCTATAGCTCAAGTGGGTAAGGTGCCAGCCACATACACCTAAGGTGGTGGGTTCGAATCCCCAGCCTGGACCCGCCAAACAACAATGACAGCTGCAACCAAAAAATAGTCGGGCGTTGTAGCGGGCACCTGTGGTCCCAGCTACTTGGGAGGCAGAGGCAGGAGACTCGCTTGAGCCCAGGAGTAGGAGGTTGCTGTGAGCTGTAATGCCATGGCACTCTACCCAGGGTAACAGCTTGAGGCTCTGTCTCAAAAAAAGAAAAGAAAAGAAAACCTAAGAGAAATTTTTTACACTGAAAAGAAATTTTCAGGAAGAAATGAAGAATACTGGAAATTATAAACATAATATATACATGTAAGTAAGATTTTCTCTTTTGTCTTACTGTCTTTAAAACACAATTGCTTCGGGCAAAAAATATAATACTATGTCATAAATTTAACAGCACATGTAGCTGTAAATCATGTGACAATGACAGCATGGAGACAGTTAATGGGACAAAAGTAGTTCAATATTAACTTTAAATAAATGTGAAAAGTTAAGGATATAAACCATCCAGGGTGCTCATCCCTGTAATTCCAGCAGTCCAGGAGACCAAAGAGGGTGGACTGCTTGAGCTCTGGAGTTCCAGACCAGCCTGAGCAAGAGCAGGAGCCTCATCCCTACTGAAAAATAGAAAAACCAGCCAGTGGTGTGGCAGGCACCTGTAATACTTCAGAGGCTGAGGCAAGAGGATCACTTGAGCCCAAGAGTCTGAGGTTCCTCTGAGATATGATGACACCATGGCACTCTACCCAGAGCAACAAAGTGAGACTGTCTCAATAAACAAAACAAAGTGCCTATCAACCCTGGAATGCATTAATAAACTGTGATATATATGCACCATGGAATACTATTCAGCCATAAAAAAGATGAAGAATTTACATGTTTGGATTAACTTGGACAGAAAGACACTCTTCTTTTGTAAAGTATCTCAAGAATGGAAAAGCAAGTATCCAATGTACTCAATTCTCATATGAAGCTAGTAGGTAAACCAATGCACTCTGCCCACACAAGAGAAAAACAGAGTTTAATTCAAGTTGGGGGGAGAAGGGAAGGGGTACTGCGTGCTTCCTCCTAATGGGCACAATGTAATGAAATATGGCATACCTACCTTGTGGGTGCCAGGACACAACCACAATAGGGACCTTACCTAACAAACCTAATCATTTTAATCATTTGTACCCTCACATTAATCTGAAGTTAAAAAACAAGTTAAGGATATATATCACAATCCCTAGAGTAATCTCCAAAAATAAATGGTAAGAAATATAGCTAAAAGTTAATAGATGAATTAAAATGGAATTTTTTTTTTTTTTTTTTTGAGATAGAGCCTCAAGCTGTCCCCCTG